>NW_021283167.1:0-1367 GCF_002162155.2 Triticum dicoccoides
TAGTTTTAGGGTCCCGGAGTGATTTCCACGATTGACGAACTCCGGGGTGCGTTTACGTGTCGGTCATAAACACTCACAATTTTGGCCAATTCTCATCCGTTTCGTGCATTATTACTCACCGTTTTGCCGTCCCAGAGCAATTTCCACGATTGACAATCCCCGTAGTGCGTTTCCGTGTCTGTCGTCAACACTCATAGTTTTGGCCAATTCTGACGCGATTCGTGGGCTATTACTCACCATTTAGGGGTCCCGAAGCGATTTCCATAGTTGTTGAACCCTGAGGTGCGTTTACGTGTCGGTCATCAACACTCACTGTTTTGGGGCCCCGGAGTGATTTCCACGATTAACGAACCGCGGGGTGCGTTCACATGTCGGTCATCAATACTAGTAGTTTTGGCCAGTTCTGGCCCGTTGCGTGGACTATTACTCACTGTTTTGGGGCCGCGGAATGATTTCCACGAGTAACGAACCCCCGAGTGTGCTTACGTGTCGGTTATGAACACTCACAATTTTGGCCAATTCTAACGCGTTTTGTGGACTATTAGTCACCGTTTTTTGGTACTGAAGTGATTTCCAAAGTTGTTGAACCCCAAGGCGCGCTTACGTGTCAGTCATCAACACTCACAGTTTTGGCTGATTCTGGCCCGTTTCATGGACTATTACTCACTGTTTTGGGGCCCTGGAGTGATTTCCACGGTTAACGAACCGCAGGGTGCATTTATGTGTCGGTCATCAACTCTCGCCGTTTTGGATGATTCTGGCCCGTTTCTTGGACAATTACTCTGTTTTTGGGTCCCGGCGTGATTTCCATGATTGACGAACACCGGGGTGCGTTTATGTGTCGGTCATCAACACTCGCAGTTTTGGCCGATTCTGGCCCGTTTCTTAGAGTACTACTTAGTTTTGGGGGTCCCGGACTGATTTCCACGATTTACGAACCCCGTGGTGCGTTTACGTGTCGGTTAATGACACTCAGAATTTTGGCCATTTTCTGGTCCGTTTCCTGCACTATTACTCACCGTTTTGGCGTCCCAGAGCGATTTCCACGATTTACAAACCACGGGGTGCGTTTGCGTCTCTGTCGTCAACACCTACAATTTTGGCCAATTCTGACGCGATTTGTGGACTAGTACTCATCATTTAGGGGCCCCGAAGCGATTCCATAGTGGTTGAACCCTAAGGTGCGTTTACGTGTCGGTCATCAACACTCACAGTTTTGGCCGATTCTGGCCCGTTTCGTGGACTATTACTCACCGTTTTGGGCCCCAAAGTGATTTCCACGGTTGTTTAACCCCATGGTGCGCTTACGTGTTGATCATCAACAAGCGCACTTTGGGCCGATTTTGGCCCATTTCTTGCATTATTAC
>NW_021283168.1:0-3546 GCF_002162155.2 Triticum dicoccoides
GTTCGCCCTCACGGTGTGGATCCAGTCACCTGTTGGGTCGAGATGGCGCGACTACCAGGGAGAACCATGTTAGACTTTAGTCATGGCACAGATGGCGGTGTTTTTATGTCATTTCCTTGTCAAGGCATCGTTATTGCATTAAGCGTCACCTAGCCCTATCTGCTCCAGGGAAAACCCTAGATCTGGGTCTCCAAGATCTGGCGATGATGGCACCTTCGGTGTCATGGTCCCTCTTGGGGGCATCATTTTGGAGCACGTACTGACCGGTGGGCACAAAAGTGGAGGGGTGTTGCATCTTTCGCATCGAAGACAAGAAGTCTCGACGACGTGGCGCAGAGGAGTCTCGGCGTTGGGTACGTGTTGATGGATGCGGGCAGGAGGATAGCGATGTCTGGCATTGTGGTGGTGTCGATGGCAGAAAGGCATGACAAGGTCATTGCATTGCTCCCACTTGATGATGGGACAACTGGAGATGGTGGCGGCGGATTCTAGAGCATTAGCATGAGCTGCGTGTTGAGTGTCTGCTAGTCCGGTTGGTGCCGTCTTCTTTCCGGCAGGCGGTGGTGTGTGTTGATGCGAGGTCGGGTTACATCATCCAGTTTGTAGGACTGCAGTTGCCAAAAAGATGGCTTTGGGTGATCCATATATTTGTTTTGCCGGGTTCTGTTGAATAATATAATAAAAATGGTTGCGTGCATTGATGAATGCAGAGGCTGCGTGTTGTCCTCATTCTCGAAAAAAAAAGAAATGTAAAACCTTTTGCAACAAACGTATCCTAGAGATCGTTCCTCCTCTCTTGTACAAAATGGCATTCAGTTCTTGGTTAATTATGCTGATCAAAATCCAGTTGGTGAAATCGTCAAGGAAGTACTCCTCTGAGCTTGAGGCCCTGATGAGGAGAAGATCTCATGCATGGATGCTCCATGGATGAGTCCTGCCCGCCATTTGGGTACACGAGGTAGTACCACCCCTACTTCATTTGCTCCTACACTGCCGTGTCCCCATACACGTACAAGGCATTCGATCCTAGCTAGTGCTTCGGGGAGTTTGCAGGTGGACTTGATAGAGACACACACGATGTGCTTATATCGGGAGATCGAAGGAAGGAGAAAGGCGTATCCGTTCGTTCCCGTCGCTGCCAGAGCAAACAGCAAAGGGTCCACTAGGTTCATCACCAATGACAAATTTTTTGTTCGGAATTATTCCTGAGAGACCGAGTAAGTCAGTTAGGCAGGCTGTGTTTGGTGCTTACGTATATCAATACTCCTCTTGCCAAATTGACTAGTAGCTTGTACTGCTATATGATTATCTTGTAGTTACCTCATCGGCTCTGCTATATACGGTCTGGGTTGCACTGCTCTGAGGAGCCTTAATTTTTGACAGGACAGGAACTAAATATTCAACTTGGCACTGACGGACATCATTGAAGCTGAATGCCAACACTTTGCTTTTGCACAACACTTTCGCTTATCAAATGTATTACTCTACTCTTTAGTTTTTCCTGGCGGTAATATATATTGTGTTTATGTGGCGTTTTTTCCTTCTATCAACAGTGGTTTAATTAACTAGATTGCAAACGAGAAGATTAAAATATGGCCAGTCAGGTATACGAGCATCTTTTTTTAACATAAATGAAGGAATATGAAGGCAATGTATCGCTGGAACAAATGTATCAATCTTTTTTTCTAGTTGGAGTATCACTAACATGCATGCATTTTGTTGTCAGCTTGGAGTGGATCATGAGCTTATTATACCCTGAACATATTACATTAGTGAAAGAAAACTGCAACAAGCTAGAAGGAGTCACTTGTGAAAGTCGACCCTGATCAAGAAGATTTGAGGTTGTTCCGACAGATTCAGCAGTACAAGAATAGACAATACATGTTTGGGAGCCCCTACAGGTCCCTCTTCCTTTCCCCATGCTTCACATGCCTACAACTCAAAGTTGTTCTCCCTTGAAGAAACAACGAGATAACACTGGCCATGATTTTGACATGCCAGTCACTCTTGGAAGGGCGGCTTCCGTTTTTTGGAATTCCTCACTTAGATAACACTTTTTCTTCTTTCATATTCCTCAATTGGATCTAGCATGCTGTATAATGAAGGAGGAGGAGAAGGCTAGCTGCCTAGAATGCAAAGCTTAGCAATATGTACAGGACATCTTAATTCTACTACTTGGTCACAAGGAGTGGATCGATCGAGTCAAAAAACTGAAGCAATGCATTCATATGGGCAAAGCATACATCATAAGTTCTCTCACATCCACATAGTACTACTGCATCAAGCAGGGTCCCACATGTCATCCTCATCCAACATTTGTTAATAAAACTTGCTGGACGCAACTACCTCTTGCTCTAGGCAATCTCTGGTGTTGAAGAGATGCCATTACTAGCTGCTCCGTTTGTGCCAATAACATTCGAGCAATGAGGAAGCAGTCTAACAAACAACAGTTGTTGAAACTCCCGAGGGCTGGCCGGTGTGACTCATTACTCATGGTAATTTCCTTGCTGCTTGTAGTAATTTTGTCGATTATGTAGTGGACATGGACCGTGTCGTTTGCAAGGGTCTGAACTGTACTAGGCTAATGGTCCAGCAGGCAAGCAAAATCTCCTTGATCATTTCGATACATCTCATTTGCCGCTTTCCTCCTTATTCTCGCATTATTGACAATTGCCTTACATTGTTTTTCTTTTGAGTTATACTTTTACATGACTGCATAGATACTAATGTCCATGTTAAGATAACATTCACAATGAAAATATTATTTGGTTTATCATGTGCTATCTTCTTTTTTTTATATGTTCATACTATTTTTCTATCATTATTGCCTAATTTTAACCCCTGTGATTTACTGGGCTAACCAATTAATCCAGTTCACAATGTCAGTTGTTTTATGCATGTTTCCTGATGTAGTTGTTGGTTAGGATGGAGCCAGGAGCATCAGAGGGGGGCACGGTGGAGATACCAGGGCTCCACGCAATTCTGGATTACCGAAAAGGCTTTCGCCCCGATTTACATATAAAGCAAAGATCATCAATAATCCTGTAGAAACGCACGCCACCACAACACATGCACACATCCAAGGTAGGACACATAGGAGGTGAGCGCAGCAACACCACCCCTAGCACTAACGCCACCGTGAGGATATGAAGCCGCATATGGCGAACCGTGGGCTCCAGGGCGGCGCCTTTAGCAAGGTTACGACAACGGAGCGCCGCCACCACCCGATCTGAGAATTAGAGTTTCACCCGGAGCATCACGACGGGCAATGAGAGCCGTGACGACGCCTTCAAGAAGGGAACGAGCTTCGCCGCCACCGGTCCGTCCGAAGATAGAACAGGTTTTCACCCTGGCCAACACTCACCTCCACCAAACGCCATACCCCGGCAGCCACACCACCCACATGCCCATGGCCACCAGGCAGCACCGAGCCGCGGGCTCTGCCCATGAGCACAGCGCTACCACCACCAGGGTCGCCGCCCCGGCAACCAAGACCTTGACACACCCTCACCCGAAATCCGCCGCTACCCCAACCAAAGAGACAAG
>NW_021283168.1:6306-6559 GCF_002162155.2 Triticum dicoccoides
CTGTTGTCAACTCTAGCTGATATTGGTGCCTTCTTCCTGTTGTATACATAGGTTGCGCACATTATTGCAAGGCACACATCAGACTTGATCAGCCACTGGTTTCCGTTATACGTCTTGCTACGGAGGTAAACATATGCTACTATACATTATACATCCTAGCATTTGATCTAGGGCTTCATCGCATCATTTATCAGACCTGCATATGCAAGTATTTCAAATTTTGAGATGATCAATGTAGGCACGAGATAGAGGC
>NW_021283168.1:6999-9621 GCF_002162155.2 Triticum dicoccoides
GATTATATTGGGTTGTTGCTGTTCGCCGTCGCTGGTTTCGATCCACGCATAGTCCCGCTGGTCTTTGACAAGCTTGCAAGTACCAAAGTAGACTCAGCGTGGCGAACATTGATAGATTACTTCACCGACGAGCATCCATCAAGCAAGAGGCGATCCGAACTTTTATCGCGGCCCGAGGTCATGGAGGAGGCGCTGAAATTGTACAGCCAAGTTAGACCTCGCGTGGAACCGAACTATCCAAAAACACAAGAATATGAAAAGTGCGGGGAGTATCCAAAAAAACCACATCTTCATTTCGACTGGAACCAGAAACAATGGAATTACAGAAAGTAATTGTTTTCGCCCCTGTATGGACAATGAATTTTGGTGCAAAATATATGTCTCATCTCATGTGAAAGAGAGATCTTGCCTATGTATTGTAATACCATGCTTTAGCTAAAGTTCTGAATCCTCCAAAATAGTGGTTTCCTGTATAAAATCTCCGATCCATGTTCCTACAGTACCTGTCACAGGCCGTAACTACTTTAATATTCTTTTAGTTATTATTGTGGGAACTGGGGGATAATGCTCAGTTGGTACAGTTGATTTTGTAACTGGATTATAAGCCAACGCTTTAATTCTTATCTTGACCTTTTAGTTATTATTTGGGAAGTGAAGATTAGTTGTGTGTTGCAGACAGATTCTTTCTATTATATGGTCTTTTTGGTGGAAGGCGTTTTGTCCTTTTTCTGTGGTCATTTTGGAAGGACAGACGGTGCACGGAGCAGCTCTTGGATCTTCAGTTTCCGAGCATGTTCTCTTTTGTCAAGAACGAAGATGCTTCTGCTGTACTGTACAGGTGCTGGTCTCCACCTCTTCGTCTTGCCCATGTTGTTTGAAGCGCATGCTGAACTCCCAACAATTTAAAGAGTTGACAACTGCAGATTTACTTGTTCTGTTTATTGAAAACCATATCATTTATTCCTGGAATGCAACTGATATTAACTGAAACACAGGGAACAACATTGATGGCATGATTCATCTAGCTAAAGATCTTTCTAAGGTGCTGGTTTTACATTTTCTTTTCAAACCAAGTGATATATTACATATAGTTGGCACAGCAAAATCACTGGCCGCCAACAGGACTACAAAGGAACAACACCATGCCACCTGGGGCCATGAGCAACTTACTTGCAACCTCAATTACACGGCACCAATAGAATTGTTAAACAGTAGGAATTTTGCCTGCCTTGTGGTCCTGCAAGACGACACCATGATTGTTAGAAGGGAGAGAAGGATTTTGTGGAATAGTTGTTGTATTGCTTGAGCCTCGTGGGCATATATATAGGAGTACATGATCTACTTGGAGTACAAGACAAGCCAGAATAACTCCTAGTCTAACCTATGTATCCTAATACAATCACATTACTCAACATCCCCCTGCAGTGACAACGGTAGCGATGCAGACGATGAGACTGGAGAAGAATCCGAAGGCAAGCCGACGGACAACCCCCCATAGTGGTAATGGTCGACGCATCGCGGAGTCGCGGCTGGAGTGGAAACCAACGAGGTAGCTCAAGCAGGCGGTAGCCCTTTGTGCCGTTTGTCGATGTAGCCAAGAGCGTGGGTGGTGGAGCCGTGGTCGAGGTGGCCGTGCGAAGAATGCCGTGGTCGATGTCGAGTCAGGGTGGCTGGTGTCGAGGAAGTCGCCGTGGAGCCGCGGGCGCAAGAGGGCGCCGAGTTAGTCATGGGCGCAGTGGTGATGAGGTAGTAGTGCGTTGGAAGAAGATGTTGTTGACGACGCGTCACGGCGGGTTTGCCAAGCCCGGGGACACATCGTGGACGAAGGCACGCACCGGTGTTGCCAGCACCGGGGATGCATAGACGGACGAAGGCAAAGTTGACAAAGTGCCGACCATGCTTGCCAGGCCCGGGGACACGTCGTGGATGAAGGAACGCATCGGAGTTGCCAGCACCGGGCATGCATAGACGAGGGACCTGCACAAGCTGTACGCCATGTCGGAGGGGCCAGCAGAGAAGAACTCGGCAACGATTTCGGCATCCATCGGCACGGGGCCAATGTCACCAACGGTGGTCGGAGTAGATGAAGTGGTCGGGGTAGATGACGGCGACGCTGACGACGGGCTGGTGCTGGATGAAGACGAAGGAGGTGGACGGGTGGCTGCGGCGGCGGCCAAAGAAAAGCGGCGGCGGCGGCCTGACGGCGGCGGCAGCGGCTTGATTAGGAGCGCGGCGGCGGTGCTCGAAGTAGGCAGAAAACCCTGACAACATGATGAAGACCGGCGCGGACGGTGGCTTTCCCGCGCCAAGGGAGACGGCGCGACACATACCACGGTAGGTCGACGCGTGGTGACGGCGGAGTGGACCGCGGGCCACGGCGCTATGGCCCGGAGGGGCGACGCAGCGGCGGTAGGCGGGTCGGGGCGACGGCGGGAAGACCTCAGGGCGGCGGTGGGGACCGCGGACCGCGACGCTGCGGCCCGAAGGGGCGACACGGCGGCGGTTTGTGAGTCGGTGCAACCACGGGGACGGCCTCGAGACGGCGGGGACCGCGTGCCACACTCGCTACGGCCCGACGGGGCGACGCAGCAGCGGCGCGAGGGTCGATGCAGCCACGAGACG
>NW_021283169.1:0-1418 GCF_002162155.2 Triticum dicoccoides
GTCTTTTTCCAGGATCTTACCTGACTCTTCTTATTTTCCCGGCGTTACTCTCAAATTCTTTTCCAAGTTTGACGTAAGAATGAGTTATCATCAGTCAAATGCCTTTCTCCTTGATCTTTCAAATTCTTTCATCGTTGGTTCAACCTTTCCAATTTTAATCCCGGAGATCTCAACAATTTGGTGGTGTTTCTCATCGTCATTCCCAGCATTTGAAGACCGAAGAAGATTTTTTCTCTCAATCTTGCTCCTTTCTCTTCAAGATTCGTGGTTCTAGCGTTATGCCATCCTCTCATAGTTGTTTTCGATTGTCAGAATTCTTTTCACTCATCCGGAGTAATTCAGAGTATTTTCTGTCAGATTATCACGGAGATCCATCTAAATCATTGCAAGGATTCACCTTGTGTTTTCAATTTCTCTTTCTTTTTATTCTTTTGTTACCAGAGTTTCTTCATGGAGGCTATGCATGATGGTTCATCAAGGATTTATATCACTTCTCCAAGTGTTCATTGAGATTCTTTTCTAAGGAGCTCAAGCATTCTTCATCTTGCTACCCGGAGTGCAATTCTTTCTTCCGAATCTTTGAAGGTGGTAATATGTCATTCTTGATAATTTGAGTTCATGTTTCGTGATTCACATGTTGTTAAGAATGAGGTATTTTAAATCCATCAACCTCGTCGTTGGAGTTATCTTGTGTCATATTTCACCTAAAAGCCTTCCATTGGAATGTTGCTATTTGTGGTGCTTGCCAATGATCCAAGTTATCTCTTTATCATCTTGGTGGAAGAAGTGTTCATCTCTTAGTCGATCTAAAGCTAGCAATCGTTTCCGTTAGTGGCCGGTTGTCACCTCATAATTTTGAGATGTTTTCCATAAGCCCACTACAAGCTTATTCGTTTCGTTGTTGGGTTTTTCCCAACAACCCCGTTGTAACCTTCTTGGAAGGGTGCTTTCCAAGCTCAATTGTGGCAGAAGTTGCCATTGACCCCTCCATTCTGTTATTCCAATGACCTATCTTCTATTCTTTCTTCCGGAGGCATTGTGACGTTGCTCTTTTCACTCACCATCTCGATTCGTGAGGATCGTGTTCTTTTCTTGCTTATCCATTTAACCGGAGTGTCGTGTTTTCATTCGAGTTCTCTAATCTTATCAAGTTTTCCCTCCTTCCTCAACTGGAGAGCTGTCTGAAATCCTTCTTACCCATTGTGCCATTCTTTCAATAGTTCCGGAGGCAGTGTGTTGTTGATTTCATCAAGTAACATCCCATCTTCTCAAGTTCATGTTCTATTCCTTCCATGTTCAACCGGAGTACTGCCCGAATTCTTCCCCTCTCATCTTGTTTTAACCGGAGTGGTTTCGAATTCTATCTTGTCCATTAAACTCTTGATTCATGTCTTTGCAACCTTCAAGTTCTCGTAATG
>NW_021283170.1:0-1564 GCF_002162155.2 Triticum dicoccoides
AAATATATGTGGAGCTGCAGCAAGCGACTAGCATATGCGGTGGCTAACTTATACGCAAAAGAGAGCGAGAAGAGAAGGCGAAGCACGAGCGAGAAGCTAAAGGAACATCCTGCGCACGCATAACTCCAACACCGTGTCCACTTCCCGGACTCCGCCGAGAAGGGGCCATCACGGTAACACACACGGTTGATTCATTTTAATTAAGTTTAGTTCAAGTAATCTACAACCGGACATTAACAAATTCCCATCTGCCCATAACCGCGGGCACGGCTTTCGAAAGTTCAATCCCTGCAGGGGAGTCCCAACTTAGCCCATGACAAGCTCTCACGGTCAACGAAGGAATAGACCTCCACCCGAGACATTCCGATCAGACTCGGTATCCCGGTACAACAAGACATTTCGACAGGGTAAAACTAAACCAGCAACACCGCCCGAATGTGCCGACAAATCCCGATAGGAGCTGCACATATCTCTTTCTCAGGGCACACTCAGATTGTCCTAGGTACGGATAGGCCAGCCCAGAGTTGCCCCTGGTAGCCACCGGTAGCTGACAGGTGGACCAACACTCAGAGGAGCACTGGCCCGGGGGGGGGGTAAAATAACGATGACCCGTGAGTCTGCAGAACCCAAGGGAAAGAAAAGGCTAGGTGGCAAATGGTAAAACCAATGTTGGGCATTGCTGGAAGAGCTTTACTTAAGACGAACTGTCAAGGGGTTCCCATAATAGCCCAACCGTGTAAGGAACGCAAAATCCGGGAACATAACACCGATATGACGGAAACTAGGGCGGCAAGAGTGGAACAAAACACCAGGCATAAGGCCGAGCCTTCCACCCTTTACCAAGTATATAGATGATTAAGTAAGGTATATTGTGATATCCCAACAAGTAAATAAAAGTTCCAACAAGGAACGGCTCCAATCTTCCACCTGCAACTAACAACGCTATAAGAAGGGCTGAGCAAAGCGGTAACATAGCCAATCAACGGTTTGCTAGGACAATGGTGGGTTAGGGGATCACATGGCAATTGGGAGGCTGACAAGCAAAAGGTAGGCATCGTAGCAGTGGCAAAGCAAAAGAGCGAGCAAACTAGCATAGCAAAGATAGTAGTGATTTTGAGGGTATGATCATCTTGCCTGCACAGTTGTCAGAGTTGACTGGATCCTCGCAAGCAAACTCAACGGGCTCCTCGGTAGCAAACTCGTCTCCCGGCTCTACCCAACAAGACAAACAAGCAACAAGGATACAATCAACCACGGCAAGACCAAGCAATATGATGAAATGACGATATGCTATGCGGGATGCGATGCGGGATGCAAAATGCAAGATATGACAGGAAATGCATGAACCTGGCATCAACTTGGAAAACCAAGTGTGCCACTGGATAGAGGGGATGAAATCGCTTGAAAACGATATAAAGATCATTGGAATCGGAGCTACGGTTTGGAAATGGCGAGCGTTTTAAGATATGACACCGGTATGCGATTTACAGCAAGTAGGCATCTAAATGCAACGAAATGAACATGCTACAGCCACCAAACATGAAAACAAAATACATGGCAGTGA
>NW_021283171.1:0-1026 GCF_002162155.2 Triticum dicoccoides
GGAGGCCACCTCCTCCCTGCCTGGCTGCCTCCTCCTTCTCTGGTCCCTCCCGCGACGCCACGCAGCCCCGACCCCCTCTCACTTCTCCCTCGCCCTCTGGACCTCCCTCCCCTCGCTCCTCTGTTTCCCCTCCCGCGACCGAACGGAGCCGCCGCCACCGATGAGAGCCACCGTGGCTACCGGCCACCCCATGGCTCACCGACGCCCCAGGAAGCTCCGCCGGTCCTCCCTCTACCTCCTCAATGAGCCACGAGGCCCCGGACGTGCCACAACACCGCCCTCGATGCCTTCTTCAACCTCGGGACCGCCGGCCATCTTCGTCAAATTCGCCGGCTCCGGACCATCCCCGGCCTCGTCTCCGCCTCGAATGGATCCGTTGTGAGCCTCCGCTGCCTCTCCTGTGCTCGCCCCCTCCGTTCTCGCCCCCTAGCCCCATCTCCCACCGCGGCCGAGAGTTTCTCGCCGCCGGCCATGGCGTGGCCGTGGCCACAGCCACCCCAGCTCGTATCCGAGCCCACTGACGTGCTCACCGCGATCTCAGGAGTCCGTAGCACGCCCCAGCTCCTCCTGCCGTGCTCCCTAACCCTGACCCCGAGCTCGCCCGAGCTCCGGCCGCCGCCGAGGTCGACGCCGTGCTCAACTCCGGCCACCTCGCGGCCTCCCGTCCGTTCCTTTGGATGCGTAGGAGCAAGAGCTTCTCCCTAGTGCCCTCAGCGCGCCAAACCACCGCTCGTAGCGCCAAACCCGCCACCACCCGAACTCCGGCCGCCGCCGTCGTCATGATTGCCGTCGCCTCCGGCCACCCTAGCTTCTCCCGTTGGCCCTGTTAGATGCGCGCGGGCCTGGGCATCCCGTAGAGCCCCTCCGCCGCTCTTTTGGTCATCGGAGGGCGAATCCCGACGCTCTCCGCCGTCCCTGGCCTCGCCGGCGACGAGCCTCGGGTCAACTCCGGCGAGTTGACCCGGGTTTGACCCCCTGCTGACACTGACAGTGGGCCCCGTGGCTATTAACCTGATTAGTTAGAGT
>NW_021283172.1:0-2191 GCF_002162155.2 Triticum dicoccoides
TGTAAACCGTAAAAAACAGATGATTAAATCTTGAAAATAAACACTAGTACTCCATGTATTCATCACTTGTCTCTCCCCTAGCAGGCCAAAGCGCCTCAAAGAGTTCCTACAGGTGGAGAAGTTGTTCACCTTTGCCGGTTTCAGCATTAAAAATGACATGGACAAGTTGAAGATGTCTGGTTTGGAGATAAACCCCAACAAGCACATCGACATTCAGCGCAAGTGGAGAGTTCCATACAACGGAAAACCATATGACTCCTTGGTTGATGTTGCAGACAGCGTCATCCACCCATTCTACAGCAAGATGAGAACAAGATCGACAAGCAGGCAGACCATAAACTGTGGGGGGTCAGCCCACCGCCAGATTACTTCATCGAGTATGCAGCAATAGATGCGTACGCCACCTACAAGTCGTGGAAGATAATCAACACATCAAAAGAGGTCTGGAAATTTCAAAAGAGCAGGAAGAGGACCCCTACTACCACTGCCACTATGCGGGACGAGGAGACATCAAAATTTGCCTTCGTGTTGCTTGCGCTTGTGCTTGTCCTTTATCTTGTTGTTTGAAATTTGTAGTTTGCTTTTCTTGGGTTAAACCAACTTGTATATGTCATGTGTGTCATAGTTGAACCTGTTTGCTTATGTCCAGTTTGTCAGGGTTGAACAAGTTTGCTTATGTAATCAAGTACATAGTTTGCTTATCTCGTTAAATAAGTTTGCTAGCTTCCTATTTTGTTTATTCATCAAAAAATATTCAAGTAAATTGTGAATGGAACTCTGTGGCTGCTCTTCAATACTCCCTCCGTAAACTAATATAAGAGCATTTAGATCACTATTTTAGTAATCTAAACGCTCTTATGTTAGTTTACAGAGGGAGTACTAGTTATCAAAGGAACTAATCACAGAAGGTTGTGCCATGTGTAGTTTGGGTTCAGAATTGTATGGAAAAGAAAACAATAAGTACAATAAGAGCTAAACTCCATTAACCAAACCTACTAAAAAGGTCCGCCAACGCCCCCAGCTTTATACTATAAAGCAACAGCACCAAGCATCCAATAACATTTCAAGACAGATTCAAGTTCAAGGAAGTCACAAATAACCGTTGTGGCAACAGCAAAGCAAGCCCCAAACATAACAAGTTCATTTCACATCGATACATGGCCCATTTACTGAACCTATATATAGATAGATAGATAGATAGGTACGGTAATACACGGCAAGTACTCTAAAACAAGATCTAACATAGCAAGTTCATTTCACATCGAAACATGGCCCAACCAGTTCTAAATGAGGTTGATGGTGATCATCATCCTCAAGTCATGGCGACGGGTATTCGCAACAGTGAGTAGGATGCCCTGACCTACCGGAAGATTCTTTCCATGAAGGAACTTCTTCCACCCCGCCCGGTTGAAGATAGTGCGACCGTCCGTGTCCACTGCATAGGCACAGGTGGTGATGGAGCCCGTTTTGGTAAGGCGTAGTCCAACAACCATGCCTTCTTCATCCGGCTCGATGCCACAACTATCAGATAACCTCTTAGGTAATTTTTGAAAATAGTTGATATGATATATGAGCATGTCACGTGCAATTATCAACAAACCATACACTTCAAGACACATATATCACATCACATCACTACACTACACGCTAATCATCAAATTACTATAGTAATTAAGCATATCATTAGATTATATACTACGTACACTAAGCATATCATCGCATATTACTACACTACATAAGCATATATCGCATTACTACAACACATGCATACCATAAAATTCTGCACTAAATGAATTCTACACTAGGCATATCATCACAGTACTACAACATGCATATCATATCAACTACTACACTAATTAAGCATGCATATCATGTAATTACCAAACTAAGTAACATACCATGAGATGCTGTTTAACATTCGTCTTTGTGAGGCCGGTCATGAATGGCATCCCGACGTAGTCTTCACGTAGCGGAAGCATGTCCCAGAGGTTGCTGGTTTCCTCGTCGCTCAGCCTCACTCCTTGGGCATAGAGGGCTTCATCAAGTGGGTTCTCATCATCATCTGAATCCTCACCATCGTCCTCCTCATGAACTTCATCCTCACTATCGGCAATCAAATTCAGATAGATAACAGAAATCCTGGGCCTTTCTCCTCTTAAGGAGAAGAGGATCCGTTCACCCCCACTAAGAC
>NW_021283173.1:0-1101 GCF_002162155.2 Triticum dicoccoides
AAGCGAAGCGCAAGAATTGGAGACAGGATGATCTCCATTCTCCATAATGGAGAGTCAGGGTCTATATTGTTTTATGCTATTTTAGCTTAAATAGGGTATTTAGGTCCTGCCTAATACTGATGATCATGTGCTAAAAACAACTAAGTAGGGTTGATTCGAAGACTATCAAGATGATGATCGTATGACTTGTTATGAATAACGAGTAGAAGTTGTATGATGATGATTAGTAGGACTTGTTAGGATTAGTATTACTTCCGACAAACTCGATACTCGCGGTCTCGAGACTTGTAATGTTTTATCTTTGTTCGGTCTTTTGAATTTGGAGACTAATATGATGAATTGTATTCGGAGACTAATCTTCTATTGTATTCGATGAATCTGCTGTTGCTCTGTGCTACTGTCTATATTCTGTCAAATAATATATTTTGTAACATGTGCAAAAATCAGAAAAGTAAAAAAAAATAAAACCTAATATTCATACTAATGGCGCACTTGCGCCATTAGTATGCCAAGTATACTAATGGCGCATCCATTCGCAGTGCGCCATTAGTGTGCCAGGGCACATGGTTAAATATGGCCCCTGGGAGGCACACTAATGGCGCATGGTGTTATATACTAATGGCGCACTGGATGGTGCGCCATTAGTATACCAGATACTAATGGCGCACCAGTGATGCGCCATTAGTAAAAATTACTAGTGGCGTGCTACTAATGGCGCATCGGTGATGCGCCATTAGTAGGCAAAACCGGTGCGCCATTAGTAGGCCTTTTCCTAGTAGTGGAAGATGAGAGAGAGAGGGAGAGAGAGAGAGAGAGAGAGAGAGCTACTACTATATATGGACCCATAGGTTCGGTGAGGAACTACTCCTGCATCATCGGAAGGACATCAAGGTTGATGGAGATGCCATCTGTGATCAATCCCCCCTCTGACAGGGCACTGAAATGGAGTTTCAGATGAGATCCCGAAGAACAAAGACTTGCGGTGGCGGAATAAAAGTTTCAGGGCAACTTATGTTGGTTTCACGATTTTAGGGAATTGATGGAGTTGGAGCTAGGTCAGTCGAAGGCTCGAGTGGCACACAAGCCTGGTCACCCCCCCCC
>NW_021283174.1:0-1719 GCF_002162155.2 Triticum dicoccoides
TGTTTCGTGCACTATTACTCACCGTTTTGGGGACCCAGAGCGATTTCCATGATTGACGATCCCCAGGTTGAGTTTACGTGTCCGTCGTCAACACTAAAAGTTTTTGCCAATTCTGACCCGTTTAGTGGACTATTACTCACCGTTTTGGTGTCCCGAAGTGATTTCCATAGTTGTTGAATCCCAAGGTGCGCTTACGTGTCGGTCATCAACACTCGCAGTTTTGGCCGATTCTGGGCTCGTTCATGGACTATTACTCACTGTTTTGTGGTCCCAAAGTGATTTCCAAGGTTGTGGGACCCCAAGGTCTGCTTATGTGTTGGTCGTCAAGACTCGGAGTCTGGGCCGATTCTAGCCCATTTCGTGGACTATTACTCACTGTCTTGTGGTCCCGGAGTGATTTCCACGATTAACGAACTTAACCCCGGGGTGCGTTTATGTGCCGGTCAGCAACACTCACAGTTTTTGTCGATTCTGCCCCGTTTCATGGCCTATTACTCACTGTTTTCAGGTCTCGGAGTGATTTCAACGATTAAGGAACCCCAGGGTGCGTTTAAGTGTCGGTCATCAGCACTCACTATTTTGGCCGATTCTGGTCCGTTTCGTGTACTATTACTCACTGTTTTTGGGTCCCAAAGCAATTTCCACGATTGACGAGCCCCGGGGTGCGTTTACGTGTCCGTCGTCAACACTCAAAGTTTTGGCCAATTCTGACCCGTTTCATGGACTATTACTCGCCGTTTTGGTGTACCGAAGCGATTTCCATAGTTGTTGAACCCCGAGGTGCGCTTACGTGTCGGTCATCAACACTCGTAGTTTTGGCCAATTCTGGCCTGTTTCATGGCCTATTACTCACTGTTTTGGGGTCCCAAAGCGATTTCCATGGTTGTCGAACCCCAAGGTGTGCTTACGTGTTGGTCGTCAAGAATCGTCGTCTGGACCGATTTTGGCCCGTTTCTTGGACTATTACTCAGTTTTGGGTTCCCGAAGTGATTTCCACGATTGACGAACCCCTGGGTGCATTTACGTGTCGGTCATCAACACTCACAATTTTGGCCGATTCTGGTTTGTTTCGTGCACTATTACTCACCGTTTTGGGGACCCAGAGCGATTTCCATGATTGACGATCCCCAGGTTGAGTTTACGTGTCCGTCGTCAACACTAAAAGTTTTTGCCAATTCTGACCCGTTTAGTGGACTATTACTCACCGTTTTGGTGTCCCGAAGTGATTTCCATAGTTGTTGAATCCCAAGGTGCGCTTACGTGTCGGTCATCAACACTCGCAGTTTTGGCCGATTCTGGGCTCGTTCATGGACTATTACTCACTGTTTTGTGGTCCCAAAGTGATTTCCAAGGTTGTGGGACCCCAAGGTCTGCTTATGTGTTGGTCGTCAAGACTCGGAGTCTGGGCCGATTCTAGCCCATTTCGTGGACTATTACTCACTGTCTTGTGGTCCCGGAGTGATTTCCACGATTAACGAACTTAACCCCGGGGTGCGTTTATGTGCCGGTCAGCAACACTCACAGTTTTTGTCGATTCTGCCCCGTTTCATGGCCTATTACTCACTGTTTTCAGGTCTCGGAGTGATTTCAACGATTAAGGAACCCCAGGGTGCGTTTAAGTGTCGGTCATCAGCACTCACTATTTTGGCCGATTCTGGTCCGTTTCGTGTACTATTACTCACTGTTTTTGGGTCCCAAAGCAATTTCCACGATTGACGA
>NW_021283175.1:0-1096 GCF_002162155.2 Triticum dicoccoides
TTCAAATTTCAAACTCAAACATGGCCTTTTAAAGTGCTTTTCCTTGTTCTGCTTTAAACATCAATTTAACTTGTTTGATCATGCATGAAAATAGTACAGATGGATAGATTGGATTTTTCTGATCATTTTACATATATAATTTGTCTGATTTGGAGTTACAGAATAAAAGTTATGAATTTTTGAAGTTTAAATAATATTCTGGAATTTCCTGATTTAAATTAAATCCAGAAATATATATATTGCGCCAGCATGACGTCAGCATGACGTCAGTGGTCAACTGCGGCTGGCTGGGGTCAAACCTGACGTGTGGGGTCCACACGTCAGTGACAGGGGGGTTTAACAGGGTTAATTTAATCCTAATTAGGAATTAGTGGCGCTGGGGCCCACTGGTCAGTGTCAGGGGGGTAGTTAGTTTAACTAATTCGGTTAGTGCTAATCCTAATTAGCTAACAGGGATGGGCCCACCTGTCATGGACACAGGGGGGGTCCTGCCGTGGTCAAGGTGGGTCAAACCCACCGGCGACATGACGCCGGCGAGGCCCGAGACGGCGGCGCGATACGGAAACGCGCTACAGGGCACGGGCGAGGCCGTGCTTGGGCTCGTTGGAGAGCCCTTGCTCCCGCGCGTCGAACGGTGGTGGTGGCCGTGCCTGAGGTGGCCGGTACCGACGACGGCGAGCTCGTGAGCGGCGGCCGGAATTCGGGTGCGGTCGGGATCGGCGCTGCTGCTCGCAAGCGAGGGAGCTGAGGCGCTGGAGGGGCTCTACGGGTCGCGGCAAGCACAACGGGTGCACGCCCGTGACCAAATGGTCACCGGGGCTTCGCCGGCGACGAGCCCGTGCGGCGGAGCGTCTCGGCTCCAGTAGAGGGGCGGCTAGAGCTCGAAATCGAACATGGGGTTAGGGGGAAACGAAGCAGGGGCTCACGGGGATCATGGAGGGAGGGTCAGCGAGCTCGGGGAAGCACGAACGGCGGCGAATCGACGGCGACCATCGGCGGCGGTCGAGGACGAAGACGATGGCGTGGAGGCGATGCAGAGCTTCCCGAGGGGCTTGGCTTGGTGGGGAGGAAGAGGGGGTCGCGGCGGAGCTGGGGA
>NW_021283176.1:0-917 GCF_002162155.2 Triticum dicoccoides
TGCTGCGTGCTCGCACGCGCACGGCCGCGCGGCCACCTCCTGCTTGCCGACGAGCTTCTGGCCGCGTGGACGACCTCCGCAGGCCGTCCCGATCCCCCTGACCCCCCTCACTCTCCCGTGCACTTCTTCCCTCTCTCCCTGCTTCGCCTTCCTCGCCCCTCTCCCGAAGCAGAGCGCAGCCGTCGACGCCGTTCGCCGTAGCTGCAGCCACCGCCCTTCCCCCGCTCCCCCGACTAGCCCAGAGGCTCCGCCTCGACCCCCTCCTTCCTCCCCACCGACCCACGGCCCTCCGGAAGCCCTGCAACGCCGCCACCATCGCCGTTCCGTCGCCGGCCACCGAAGCTCACCGCCGTCGATTCGCCGCCTCCGACGCCTCCCCGAGCTTCCCGAGGCCACCGTCGCAACCCCCGTGAGCTCCTCCGTCGTTTCCCCCTCCCCGCTTAGTCGCGCTCGCCATCTAGCTGTCGTCTCCACTATAGCCGAACCTTCGCCGCCGCCGCACTCGTCGCTGGTGATGCTCCGGTGACCATTTGGTCCCGGGCATGCGCCCAACGCGCTCCCCGCATCGCGTGGAGCCTCCGTGGCACTTCGCCGCGCTTGTTTGCGCACCGCAGGTCCATCCCCACTTGCACCCGAGCTTCGGCCGCCGCCGAGCTCGTCGCCGGCACCACTCCGGCCACTTCCCGGCCGCGCCACCACCACAGTTGGATGCGGACGAGCGTCCGCATCCCGAAGCTGTGCTCCGCGCGCCAAACCGAGCCCTGTGGGCAAAACCCGAGGCTCGCCACCGCGGCTGGCCTCGCCGGCGTCAAGCCGCCGGTGGGGTTGACCCACGTTGACCACGGCAGGACCCTCCCCTGTGTCCATGACAGGTGGGGCCGGCCTGTTAGTTAGGTTAGGATTAGTGTTAACTAAAA
>NW_021283177.1:0-2759 GCF_002162155.2 Triticum dicoccoides
CCTTCACCTCAGACTCCTGGATGCGCCGCACAAAACGCATGCTGGTCTCATCAAAGGAGTCATTCAGTTCAATGGTAGAACTCTCATTCTCCCCATTGAACAGCTTGTCGAAGTACTCCCGCCATCTATGCTTAATCTCTTCGTCCTTCACCAAGAGTTGGCCTGCTCCGTCCTTGATGCATTTGACTTGGCCAATATCCCTCGTCTTCCTCTCCCGGATCTTAGCCATCTTATAGATGTCCCTTTCACCTTCCTTCGTGCCTAACCGTTGGTAGAGGTCCTCATATGCCCGACCCCTTGCTTCACCAACAGCTCGCTTTGCGGCCTTCTTCGCCATCTTGTACTTCTCTATGTTGTCTGCACTCCTATCCAGGTATAGGCGTCTGAAGCAATCTTTCTTCTCTTTAAGCGCCTTTTGGACATCATCATTCCACCACCAGGTATCGTTATCTTCGCTTCTCCTTCCCCTGGACACTCCAAACTCCTCCGAGGCCACCTTACGAATGTAAGTCGCCATCTTCATCCACACATTGTCCGCATCCCCTCCTTCCTCCCAAGGGCCCTCCTTAAATACCCTCTCCTTGAACACCTGAGCTACCTCCCCCTTGAGCTTCCACCACTTCGTTCTAGCGACCTTGGCACGCTTATCCCGCTGGACACGAATCCGAAAGCGGAAGTCAGCAACCACCAGCTTATGCTGGGGTACAACACTCTCCCCAGGTATCACCTTACAGTCTAGGCACGCACGCCTATCTTCTCTTCTCGAGAGGATGAAATCAATCTGGCTAGAGTGTTGGCCACTACTAAAAGTCACCAGATGTGATTCTCTCTTTCTAAAGAGGGTGTTACCTACAATCACTAGACTAAAGACCAAAATTTCAGAAAGGTCACTACCCATTACCTGAGCCACGTAGGATCTGACGTGGCTGAGGTGACGTGGCATTGTTAGTGACCAAATGGAATCATCATAAATTTCATAGCCCAGTCCACCAATCTAGCCTACATGGGCCTGGCCCAATCATTGTAAATTTCACAGCCCAATCCACCAGACATGGGGCCAGCCCAATACCTATTTTCTTAATTGAATTGGTTTGATTTATTTGGGCTAATGCATTATTTTATCAAAAGCATGCACATTTAAGGATAGGCCCATTAGAAAACAAATACAACATAATTGTCACATCCCTAGCTTCAGGCATTGCTCTAGGTTAGCTTCATGTGTGCATCATGTCTATATTTTTGAAACTTGAATTGAGGAATATTGGAAGCCTCAAAACCCTAAATAAAAGAGGGGCAAAAACCCTAGAAATCTCATTCATTGCTCCAAAATGCTCCTCTTAAATGTTTGATAATTTTTGGTAAGGGTTCTGGTCCCAACCAAAATATTGAACATTTTTAAGGAGTTATTTTTGGGACTTTGAATTTAATTCATTAGTTATTTGAATTTGAATTATATTCATATAATTAGAATATAATTTTAAATATCCCTGAAATATTTTATAAGCTTTTGGAAAAGTCCATCTAGCAATATAAAATATTCAGTGGAGTTTTTGGCATTGTTTGAATTATTTTTAAAATTCAAAACAGTGGCAAAATAATTTAAATAAAACAAAAACAGAAGAAAAATATAAAACAGAATGTAAATAAAAGCAGAGAGAGAGTTTTACCTCAGCTTACCTCGCAGCCCACCTGGCCCAACTCCAGTGGCCCAGCCGGCCCAGCCCACCTCCTCCCCCTTGTCCTCTTCCTCCTCTGCCAGGAGGACGAACAGAGGCGAGGCGTGGCGCGTGCCGACGCTGCCTCGGCCACCTCCTGCTTCCCCCTGGCCACCTCCTGCTTCCTCTCGTCGCCCTGGACCCCGTCCGCGACGCCACGCACCCCCCCCCAGGCCTCTCACTCTCTCCCCGAGCTCCTCTCCTCCTCTGGCTCTCTCGCGCGCAGCCACCGAACACACCCGCCGCCGCCGACGAGCTTCCCCGTGGCCACCGGCCACCCCTAGCCTCGCCGATGCGCCCAGGAGCTCCCCCTCGACCCCTCCTTCCTCCCCACCGACCCACGGCCCTACGGACGCGCCACAACGCCGCCGGCATCGCCGTTTCCATCGCCAGCCGCCGAGGATCTTCACCGTCAATTCGCCACCATCGTCGCTTCCCCGAGCTCGCTGACCCTCCCTGCACGATCCCCGTGAGTCCCTGCTTCGTTTCCCCCTAACCCCAAGCCCGATTACGAGCTCTAGCCGCCCCCTCTACCGGAGCCGAGACGCTCCGCCGCACGAACTCGTCGCCGGCGAAGCCCCGGTGACCAAATGGCCCCGCGCGTGCGTCCGTTGCACTCGCAACGACCCGTGGAGCAGCGCTAGCGTGGCAGCTAGCTTGTTTGCAAGCTGCAGCGCTAACCCCGCACCCACCCGAGCTCCGGCCGCCGCCTCGGGCTCCATTCCGGCGAACCCCGGCCACCCCCGCACCTCCCGTTGGCCCCCCTAGATGCGCACGGGCACGGGCTACCTTCTGGTGCCCTTCGCACGTCCAGCCGCCGCCCGTAGCGCAACCCCGGTGAACTTCCGCCGCGTTTCGGGTCGCCGCCGGCCGAACTCCGGTGGCCAGTGACGTGGCGCTGTCATTAGCCACTAATGACGCGCTAACCAACCCCCTAGGCCACTGACAGCGGGCCCCACCCCTGGTCAAACCCCAGTCAGCGCTGGGTTTGACCGGGATTAGCTCCTGTGTCACTGACGTGTGGCCCCCACACGTCAGGTTTGA
>NW_021283178.1:0-1051 GCF_002162155.2 Triticum dicoccoides
TTATTTTTGGGACTTTGAATTTAATTCATTAGTTATTTGAATTTGAATTATATTCATATAATTAGAATATAATTTCAAATATCCCTGAAATATTTTATAAGCTTTTGGAAAAGTCCATCTAGCAATATAAAATATTCAGTGGAGTTTTTGGCATTGTTTGAATTATTTTTAAAATTCAAAACAGTGGCAAAATAATTTAAATAAAACAAAAACAGAAGAAAAATATAAAACAGAATGTAAATAAAAGCAGAGAGAGAGTTTTACCTCAGCTTACCTCGCAGCCCACCTGGCCCAACTCCAGTGGCCCAGCCGGCCCAGCCCACCTCCTCCCCCTTGTCCTCTTCCTCCTCTGCCAGGAGGACGAACAGAGGCGAGGCGTGGCGCGTGCCGACGCTGCCTCGGCCACCTCCTGCTTCCCCCTGGCCACCTCCTGCTTCCTCTCGTCGCCCTGGACCCCGTCCGCGACGCCACGCACCCCCCCAGGCCTCTCACTCTCTCCCCGAGCTCCTCTCCTCCTCTGGCTCTCTCGCGCGCAGCCACCGAACACACCCGCCGCCGCCGACGAGCTTCCCCGTGGCCACCGGCCACCCCTAGCCTCGCCGATGCGCCCAGGAGCTCCCCCTCGACCCCTCCTTCCTCCCCACCGACCCACGGCCCTAGGACGCGCCACAACGCCGCCGGCATCGCCGTTTCCATCGCCGGCCGCCGAGGATCTTCACCGTCAATTCGCCACCATCGTCGCTTCCCCGAGCTCGCTGACCCTCCCTGCACGATCCCTGTGAGTCCCTGCTTCGTTTCCCCCTAACCCCAAGCCCGATTACGAGCTCTAGCCGCCCCCTCTACCGGAGCCGAGACGCTCCGCCGCACGGACTCGTCGCCGGCGAAGCCCCGGTGACCAAATGGCCCCGCGCGTGCGTCCGTTGCACTCGCAACGACCCGTGGAGCAACGCTAGCGTGGCAGCTAGCTTGTTTGCAAGCTGCAGCGCTAACCCCGCACCCACCCGAGCTCCGGCCGCCGCCTCGGGCTCCATTCCGGCGAACCCCGGCCACC
>NW_021283179.1:0-980 GCF_002162155.2 Triticum dicoccoides
AGATATCCCCATATCTGCTCAAATCATCTGTGAAGGTCAGAAAATAATGATACCTGCTGCAAGCTTTAATATTCACCGGACCACATACATCAGTATGTATGATCTCCAACAAATCTGTTGCTTGCTTCATTGTTCCGGAGAACGGCGTTTTAGTCATCTTGCCCAAAAGGCATGGTTCGCAAGCATCAAGTGATTCATAATCAAGTGATTCCAAAATCCCATCAGCATGGAGTTTCTTCATGCGCTTTACACCAATATGACCTAAACGGCAGTGCTACAAATAAGTTGCACTATCATTATTAACTTTGCATCTTTTGGTTTCAATATTATGATTATGTGTATCACTATGATCGAGATCCAACGAACTATTTTCATTGGGTGTGTAACCATATAAGGTTTTATTCATGTAAACAGAACAACAATTTATTCTCTTACTTAAATGAATAATCATATTACAATAAACATGATCAAATCATATTCATGCTCAACGCAAACACCAAATAACACTTATTCAGGTTCAACACTAATCCCGAAAGTATAGGGAGTGTGCGATGATGATCATATCAATCTTGGAACCACTTCCAACACACATCGTCACTTCACCCTTAACTAGTCTCTGTTTATTCTGCAACTCCTGTTTCGAGTTACTAATCTTAGCAACTGAACTAGTATCAAATACTGAGGGGTTGCCATAAACACTAGTAAAGTACACATCAATAACATGTATATAAAATATACTTATGTTCACTTTGCCATCCTTCTTATCTGCCAATCACTTGGGGTAGTTCCGCTTCCAGTGACCAGTCCCTTTGCAGTAGAAACACTTAGTCTCAGGCTTAGGACCAGACTTGGGCTTCTTCACTTGAGCAGCAACTTGCTTGCCATTCTATTTGAAGTTCCCCTTCTTCCCTCTGCCCTTTTCTTGAAACTAGTGGTCTTGTCTACCATCAACACTTGATGTTTTTCTCGATTTCTACCTT
>NW_021283180.1:0-1325 GCF_002162155.2 Triticum dicoccoides
CCTCATTTGTGCGTATCCGGCCGCATCCGACCACCGGTGGGCTGTGCCTTGCTACGTCTTGAGCTTGCGTTGGTTTTCCTTGAAGAGGAGAGGGTGATGCAGCAAAGTGTAGCGTAAGTATTTTCCTCGGTTTTGAGAACAAAGGTATCAATCCAGTAGGAGGCTCCTCAGAAGTCCCACGCACCTACACAAACAAACTGAGAACTCGCAACCAACGCAATAAAGGCGTTGTAAATCCCTTCACGGCCACTTTGCGAAATTGAGATCTAATAAAGATAGTATGATAAGATAGACATATTTTTGGTATTTTATAAGATAGATGCAAAATGTAAAGATGCAAATAAAGGTAGATGGAAAGCAAATGTGATAAGAGATAGACCCGGGGGCCATATGTTTCACTAGAGGCTTCTCTCAAGATAGCATAAGTATTACGGTGGGCGAACAAATTACTGTCGAGCAATTGATAGAAAAGCGCATAGTTATCAGATTATCTAGGCATGATCATGTATATAGGCATCACGTCCATAACAAGTAGACCGACTCCTGCCTGCATCTACTACTATTACTCCACACATCGACCGACTCCTGCCTGCATCTAGAGTATTAAGTTCATAAGAATAGAGTAACACATTAAGCAAGATGACATGATGTAGAGGGATAAACACATGCAATATGATATAAACCCCACCTTGTTATCCTCGATGGCAAAAATACAATACGTGTCTTGCAGCCCTTTCTGTCACTGGGTAAGAACACCGCAAGATTGAACCCAAAACTAAACACTTCTCCCATGGCAAGAAAGACCAATCTAGTAGGCCAAACCAAACTGATAATTCGAAGAGACTTGCAAAGATAATTCAATCATACATAAAAGAATTCAGAGAAGATTCAAATATTATTCATAGATAAACTTGATCATAAACCCACAATTCATCGGATCTCGACAAACACCACGCAAAAAGAGTTTATATCGAATAGATCTCCACAAGAGAGGGGGAGAACATTGTATTGAGATCCAAAAAGAGAGAAGAAGCCATCTAGCTAATAACTATGGACCCGTAGGTCTGTGGTAAACTACTCACAACTCATCGGAGGGGCAAGGATGTTGATGTAGAAGCCCTCCGTGGTTGATTCCCCCTCCGGCAGAGTGCCGGTGAAGGCTCCAAGATGAGATCTCGCGAATACAGAAGGTTACGGCGGTGGAAATTGTGTTTCGTGGTGCCCCTGAATGTTTTCGGGGTACATAGGTATATATAGGAGGAAGAAGTACGTCGGTGGACGCCCGAGGGCCCACGAGACAGGGGGCACGCCCTACAGGGGGGGGG
>NW_021283181.1:0-4778 GCF_002162155.2 Triticum dicoccoides
ATATTAACATCATCTTGGGTATGGACTGGATGACAGCTCATCATGCCAAGATTGATTGCTTCACCAGGTCCGTTCAGCTCACACACCCATCTGGCAAGATAGCCATTGTCTCCACTAGAGTTGCAAAGCGTCAGCTCTATTCCCTTAATGCCAGCCCTCTTCCAGACCTTGAAGATATCCCGGTAGTCCGTGACTTTCCGGATGTCTTTCCAGAGGAACTGCCAGGTGTTCCGCCTGACAGAGATGTAGAGTTCGTCATAGATCTTATCCCAGGAACAGCTCCAATCTCCCGGAGACCTTACAAGATGGCACCCCTAGAATTAGCCGAGCTTAAGAAACAACTCGATGAGTCCTTGCAAAAGGGTTTCATCCGTCCTAGTTCTTCTCCTTGGGCTTGCCCCGTCCTCTTCGTCAAGAAGAAAGACGGTACGGACCGGATGGTTGTAGATTATCGTCCCGTTAATTTGGTCACGATAAAGAACAAGTATCCGCTTCCCAGGATCAACGACCTGTATGATCAGCTCGCTGGATCCTCAGTCTTTTCCAAGATGGATTTAAGGTTAGGCTACCATCAAATCAAGATCAGGAATGGGGACATTCCCAAGACAGCTTTTGTCACTCGTTATGGTCAGTACGAGTACACCGTCATGTCCTTCGGCCTAACCAACGCCCCAGCCACATTCTCCCGCTTGATGAACTCGATCTTCATGGAGTACTTAGATAAGTTCGTCGTGGTTTACCTCGATGATATTCTTATCTACTCGAAGAACGAGGAAGAGCATGCCGAACATCTTAGACTTGTGTTAGAAAAACTCAGAGAACACCGCCTTTATGCCAAGTTCTCCAAGTGCGAATTTTGGTTGCCAGAAGTGACCTACCTAGGCCACGTAATCTCTGGTAAGGGCATTGCTGTCAATCCTGAGAGAGTTCAAGCCGTTCTCGATTGGACTCCACCTGAAACAGTCAAACAAGTTAGGAGTTTCCTTGGTCTAGCCAGCTATTGTCGCCGCTTTGTTGAAAACTTCTCCAAAGTAGCCAAACCCCTCACGGAACTTCTCAAGAAAGATAAAAAGTTTGAGTGGTCCCCACAGTGTGAGTACAGTTTTCAGGAATTGAAAAGACGCCTGACTTCTGCTCCCATACTTGTGCCACCAGATTTCACTAAAGACTTTATTATCTACTGCGACGCCTCACGACAGGGACTAGGTTGCATTCTTATGCAGGATCGTCATGTGATTGCCTATGCATCTCGACAGTTGCATCCACATGAGGAGAATTATCCTACACATGATCTAGAGCTTGCAGCCGTAGTCTATGCACTCAAGACCTGGCGACATTACCTACTTGGTAAACGTTGCGAGATCTACACTGATCACCAGAGTCTCAAGTATATCTTCACCCAACCAGATCTGAACCTTAGGCAAAGACGTTGGTTGGAGTTAATCACAGATTATGATCTAGGAATTACCTACACCCCAGGCAAAGCCAATGTCATGGCTGATGCTCTAAGCCGTAAATCCTATTGCAACAATCTCATGTTGCAGCAAGGTCAACCACTTCTCCATGAGGAATTCTGTAAGATTAACCTTCACATAGCTCCTCACGGATTCCTTTCTACCCTGGTGGCGAAACCTGATCTTGAAGATCGGATTATCGCTGCTCAAAAGCAAGACACAGGAATTTCCCGGATCAAGAGAAACATTAAGAAGGGAGTTGGTGGATGTTTCTCTATGGATGATCGTGGTGTTGTTTTCTTTGAGAATCGCTTGGTGGTTCCCAAGAATCAACATCTACGACAATTGATTCTTAAGGAGGCGCATGAATCTCCTCTCACGATTCATCCCGGTAGCACTAAGATGTATCAGGACCTACGCCAGAGGTTCTGGTGGACTAGGATGAAGAGAGAAATCGCTGAGTTCATTGCTAAATGTGACGTTTGTCGTCGCGTTAAGGCAGAGCATCAAAGACCTGCTGGCACCCTTCAGCCTTTAGCTATTCCTGAATGGAAATGGGATAAAGTTGGTATGGACTTCATCACCGGATTTCCCAGGACCAAGAGAGGGAATAACGCTATCTTCGTAGTCATTGATCGTCTCTCCAAAGTGGCTTACTTCCTTCCTGTTCGAGAGAGTATCACTGCTAGTCAGCTTGCTGACTTATACATTTCTCGAATAGTGTCACTTCATGGTGTTCCACTAGAGATCAATTCGGACCGTGGCAGTCTTTTCACTTCTCATTTCTGGGAGAGTTTCCAAACTGCCATGGGAACCCATCTTTCCTTCAGTACCGCTTTCCACCCTCAGTCGAGTGGTCAGGTGGAACGGGTCAATCAAATTCTCGAAGACATGCTCAGAGCTTGCGTTATCTCCTTCGGTATGGATTGGGAGAAATGTCTTCCTTTCGCCGAGTTTGCTTATAACAATAGCTACCAATCCAGCCTCAAGCAAGCTCCTTTTGAGGTTCTCTATGGACGAAGATGTCGAACACCTTTGAACTGGTCAGAAACCGGTGTAAGACAATTCTTTGGACCGGACATGATCCAGGAGGCAGAAGAGCAAGTTCGCATCATTCGTGAGAATTTGAAAACAGCCCAGTCTCGTCAGAAAAGTCAGTACGATCGTCATCATAAGGATATGACTTATGAAATTGGCGACCAAGCTTACCTTCGGGTTACTCCTTTAAAGGGTACCCATCGTTTCGGTATCAAGGGCAAGTTGGCTCCTCGCTACATTGGTCCTTTTCGCATTCTCGCTAAACGAGGAGAGGTTGCCTACCAATTGGAACTACCCCCACATCTTTCTCGAGTTCATGATGTCTTCCACGTCTCTCAACTCAGGCGTTGCTTCTCGGATCCTATCCGTGGAGTGGACCACGAAACGCTTGATCTCCAAGATAACCTCACATACTGAGAGTACCCAGTTCGCATTCTTGATCAAGCAGAGCGTGTCACTCGACGTCAGAACATCAAGTTTCTCAAAGTTCAGTGGTCTCATCATTCCGAGAGAGAAGCTACCTGGGAGCGAGAAGATCGTCTTCGACTGGAGTACCCCGCTTTCTTTCCGTCGACCCCCGAATCTCGAGACGAGATTCTTTCAAGTGGGGGCGAGTTGTCACATCCCTAGCCTGGTATGACCTAGGCTAGCTAGCCCTTTGTGCATCATATTTAAAATTCATTTAAATTTGAAATGAGGATTGGTGGAACCCTCAGAATCACTTTTGAAAATGACCCAAATAAAAATTTCTCCAAAAGGGTCCAAGAAAATGCTCATGATGCCCTCTAAAAATATTGGACAGAGATAAAAATCAAAACCATATTTTTAGGAGCTCATGGATATTTATTTTGGCCAATTGGATTAATTCGATAAATATTTGCATTGGAAATATATTTCTATATATATGAAATATGGCCCAAAAATTATGCCATTTATAAAAGAGCTCTGGAATAATATATCCAGCTCCTGCAAAAATTGGCATAATAAAATAAAATGATTTAATATATTTATTAAATCAAACAAATGTCAGAAAAAAATAGAAAAACAGAAATAAAAGAAGTAGGGGCTTACCTGGGGCCTCCCCTGTGCAGCCCAGTCGCAGCAGGCCGGCCCAGCCGGGAGGTGGCCCAGCCCACCAGGCTCCCCCTCCTCTGTCGTCTTCCTTCCCGACAGGGGAACGGAGTGTGGCCGGCGCGCGCGCGCGCCACCGTGCCACGCCTCCTCCCTCCCTGTCTGCCTGTCCTCCCCTCGCCGCTCTGGATGGATTGCACGTCGCCACGCAGCCGCCCCGGTCCTTTTCCCCTCCCTCTCGCTCTCCCTCCTCCCTGTTTCTCTCTTCCCCGAGCGCACCCGAGCGCAGCCGCCACCATCGCTCGCCGTTGCCATAGCCACCGCCTCCCCCTCGCCTCCCCATCGTCCCCAGGAGCTCCGCCTCGTCGCCAGCTACCTCCTCGCCGAGCCACGCAAGCCGGAGTGCCCCGTGGAGCCGTCGCCGTCGCCAAATTCGACTCCGGCCGCCGTGGATCCTCGCCGGTGATTCGGGAGCTACCGGGCATCCCCGACCTCGCCCTCGCGCTCGCTAGTTCCGCGGTGAGCCCCCGCACCGAACCCCCTCCTCCCCGTGTCCGTTTGCGCCGTCCAGGCCTTAGCTCCGCCATGGCCGAAGCTCGCCTCCGCTCGAGCTTGTCGCCGGCGTTGCTCCGGCGACCTTTTGGCCACGCCAGTGCACCTAGCACTCTCGCAGCACCTCGTAGTGCCCCGCTAGCGCTTTAGTTCGCGCGTTTGCACGCTGCAGCCGCGTCCCCGAACACAGCCGAGCTCCGGCCGCCGCCGCAAGCTTGCTCCGGCGAGCTCCGGCGCCCCCGCAGCCCCCCAACCAGCTCCCCTGGCTGCGGACGACGACGGGCTACGCCCCGGTGGTCTTCGCGCGATCAAACGCCGTCTGTAACGCAAGTCCGGCGAGTCGCCGCCGCGCTATTGGTCGCCGCCGGCCAGAACTCCGGCGGGCTGACGTGGCTTGTTAATTAGTCACTAATTCCCCACCCGCTGACGCTGACAAGTGGGCCCCAGGGCTTAGTCAAAGCTGACCAGCCCAGGTTTGACTCGGGGTTAACCCCCTGTCACTGACGTGTGGGTCCCACACGTCAGATTTGACCTGGACAGCCGCGTTGACCCGCTGATGCAATGATGACGTCATGCTGACGTAATTATACATTTTCTGGAATTAAAATAATTCAGAAAATCCAGAAATTGATTTAAACTTCAAAAATTCATATCAATTCAACC
>NW_021283182.1:0-1113 GCF_002162155.2 Triticum dicoccoides
TGTTCTATTTCATTTTAAATCATTTAGGCATTTTATAAAAATGTGTTTGCTTTATTATAATTACCATGACATTTAACTGCGCACTCCGAACATTTTAGTTTAATTTTTGAAAACTTCTGTTGTTTGCCAAATTTTTAAATTGAATTTGAATCGGTTTCGAACTAATGCGAGATTAACCACAGTAATCGAGGTGACGTGGCATCATTAGCGGAGGATTACTGTAGCGTAACTATCCGGGCGTCACAGCACCCCATCCATCCAAGTGTTCACAACGGTTAACAACTTTGTCCTCTCATCTCTCATTGCTAGATTAGCTCATGCAATGCTCTATAAGTATAGTCAATTGTGGGTTTTAGTTTGGGAGTAATTATATGTGAGAGTTTATTTGATTTATATGCAATCTGAGCTCAAATTAACTTCTTAGTTTGCATATGTAGGTGTGGTTTACTTAGTGCCTTCCCGTCCCCATTCTAACAGCCGTCGATGGCCCGCAGCATCTAATGGAAGCATTTAGCATTCTAGCCTCGGTGTACTTTTTGAGTGCAGTGGGTTCGGTTTGTGCTGCAGTGTTTCTACCAGCTTCAGCTATGCGAAAGACGTCGTCCTTTTGTTCATGTATTTCACGGGGGTAGTGGCTCCATGGATAGGTAAGCTGTGCGTGCTCGTTCGTGACCAATTTTTTTTTAAAAAAGTGAAAAAATCTGCCCTGTATAGTTTAGTATGACGAGTTTAATTTATTGCAGCTGCTGGGATGATTGCCGAATGGTGCAGCAATGCTTGTGTCAAGAAATTTGTTCCCTACATCTGTTTTGTGGCAAACAACCTGGCATGTGTCATTTTCCCCGTGCCCTGGCTCTTTAGGTACACATTTCATCACTTAGCTTGTTTTCAGTACGTACGTGTGCTGGTAGATAAACATTTTTTTAGATAATGGAATTATCTCCGGCCTCTGCGATTGCACACAGCCCTGTTCTTACAATAAATTGAGCTTCAAAGCTGATCACCAAAATAGAAACAAAAGTCCAGCAACCAATAAGCTCCCCTGAAAACAAGCTGCATAAAAAAGGTGAACTTTTTGTCTCAAACACCATATCATTAAGTGTGCCCCAAATC
>NW_021283183.1:0-1262 GCF_002162155.2 Triticum dicoccoides
CCCCCCCCCCTCAAACTCAGGGTGGATCAACAACACTGAGTTTGGAGAGGAAAAACCCATGCTGCGCTCGAGTCTGTGCCTTCGTGAAGAAGTCAGCCAACTGTAACTCAGAGGGCACATAGTGAAGAGCGAGAGTCTGATCCTGCACAGCAGCACGCACAAAGTGGGCATCCACACCGATGTGCTTGGTGAGCTCATGCTTCACCGGGTCACGCGCAATACTGATAGCACCGGTACTGTCGGACAGTAGAGGAGTGGAGGTAGGAGCAGACACACCAAAGTCCTCAAGTAACCACCGTAACCAGATCACCTCAGCCGTCAACATAGCCATGGCTCGCAACTCAGCCTCTGTACTCGAGCGAGAAACTGCAGTTTGCTTCTTTGTCTTCCAGGCAATAAGAGAGCCACCAAGAAAGACACAATAAGCAGACAGCGAGCGTCGATCCGAGGGATCACTAGCCCAGGTAGCATCAGAGTAGGCCTGGAGCTCAAGAGAGCTGGAGCGGGGAAAGAAAAGGCGCTGAGAGATCGTGCCACGAAGATATCGTAGAATACGGAGGAGATGACTATAGTGGACAGAGGTGGGGCCTGAAACAAACTGACTTAGGATGTGGACAGGATAGGAGATGTCAGGACGCGTAACAGCAAGATAGACAAGACTGCCAACAAGATGACGATAGCGAGTGGGATTAGGAAGAGGGTCACCATCGGTGGCACGAAACTGAACGTTGAGCTCCATAGGAGTCACAACCGTGCGCTCATCACCGAGAGCAGCGCGAGCAAGAAGATCCTGAATATATTGTTCTTGGGAGATGTAGAAGCCATCAGAGGTCGAGGAGATCTCAATCCCAGGAAAATAGCGAAGTGGACCAAGATCAGTCATAAGAAACTGGTCGCGAAGGCGAGCCTTAACAAAGGCGATGTAGTCAGTGTCGTCACCAGTGATGATCATGTCATCAACATAGAGAAGGAGAAGAGTCTGACCACGAGGAGACGTGTGAACAAACAGCGCGGGATCATGGTCACTGGGCAAGAAACCAGCGGCGGTCACCACAGAGGCGAAGCGCTCAAACCAGGCACGAGGGGCCTGTTTGAGACCATATAGAGAGCGGCGAAGTCTACAGACCATACCATCAGGAGCATAGTACCCCTGTGGTGGCTGCATATAAACCTCCTCACGCAACTCGCCATTGAGAAAAGCATTCTGAACATCAAGTTGAGAGATAGACCACTGATGAACAGAAGCTACAGCAAGAAGAGTG
>NW_021283184.1:0-2967 GCF_002162155.2 Triticum dicoccoides
CAAAAAGAGTTATATTGCATCTTGATTTCTTAGATGATAAAATGGTTTTGTGTACGTGCATGTTAATTTAAATCTTCTATGGGGTTATATGATAATACTGCTAAGAAGTAGTGAACTATACTATGCTAGTCATCTATGATTGGACAAATTCTTTAGATTAACAGGCAGTTCATATATATTAACAATCGTAGATATGCTACTCAGGTAATCCCTGCTACGACAAATACAGTTTCACACAGAAATTTGGCGTGTCCTTGGGAAAATATGGGAACTTTGAAGCAAGTTTCAGTACCAATGAGGGGTTTGAATTCCCATGTGTGATTACCAATGACAATGAGTTGACATACATTTCAGGGAAGTATTGGAAGGAATTTGTTAGAGTTTACACGCTACATGTGGGTCAGGAGATTACGTTCAGTACTGACAATTCAGAAGTACCAAGTAGCGTATTGACAACTAGGAATTTGCCTATCATACATCTGAGTAAGATACTTTTTTGCTCCTGCAAGTTTTATTACTCTAACTTTATCATATACCATATATAATAAATTAAATTGTCTGTGCTATAATATTGTAGCATACTACCAATTGTCCAATGAGAAAAGAGATATTATTGACAATGTCGTTGTAACTGAGGGGACAAGCTTAAACTGGAGAATAATGGAGTATGTCATACGCCAAGTGATGGACCTTAAAAGTTAGTGGAGTGTCATGATGCTGGAAACTATGATCAGGGAGAGCATATGCATTCCTCCATACGTTGACATGGTCAAATTGCAACAAGAACTTCTCGGTAACCATCTTTCGGTACTTCATTCACTTTGTGTCATTTCAATATGTTTTTAGCTTTGTTCCAAATTAATTGTTCTTCCTTTACTACATAACATTAAGTTGCCACGTGTTGATGTAACAAATATTGTTTTCAAACAGAAACTGCCTAATCGTGTTGTCCCTGAAGAAATGGAGGAATATGGTGCCATAACCATTGTTTATCATCCACACAGTGTTGTGTCAAGTACATACACCATTTCTGATATTGATGGTCATGTATGCGTCAACAAATGGAACGAGTTCATGAAGAAGGAAAACCTCTTGCTGTTAGGACAGAAGGTGCTGATGTTGCTGTACCTAGGAGATCATGGGATTTATCTATTTGTTTCCCATGTTCCTGATGTGCCTCTAGAGTAGTTTTGGCAAAACGTAGTGTGCGAAAATAAATTAAGGGATTTTTAAGTCATTGGTGTAATGACGTACTTTATTTTTATTTCATGGTACTCTTGTGTTCGTGCACAACATAGTGGGCAAGAATTTAAATGGTCGTTTACGTTTTTCCATTCGTTTGCCTTCATTGCAACTCGGTTTATTCATTATTTTTTAGCAATTTTAACATGCTCCGTCTTACCTCTTATTTTCTCATAATAGTCAAGAAGGTAAGAAATAATCAAAACAACTATTTCATGGAATCATCGTGTAAGATTTATTTCTTACTCTTACCTGTCATGTTAAAATAGGGTTGGGGGCATATAAGAGTTATCATGTTAGAACACATCTTCTTATTAAGCTGTTATTACATGTAACCATGATAATCGCCTTGATACGATCACAAATATATTATTTCTTCACAATCAACATCACACACCACACACACAACACCATTACACTAGCCGTCAACAGCTTCGGCATGAAAACAATTTGTCTCCCTAGTCCTAACATCGTATAAGCTTGGTGCTTCGTAATGGTTGCCACATTGCTCTGACTGTAATTTGTCCTGCCTCCAATGTTGCCACTCTTGGTACATGCAGTCTTTTCCCACTGTTTTTTTGCGCGATGTAGTTGTTCCCTTCTATCCTGTGTCGCAGCCATTGCATCAAGGGCATAAGCACCAACAAGGACACTTGTACCAACAAGATGATCCACGTACTCTAGTTCCCAGTGCCAGAAATCACATGGATCCTATGAATCAAGTGAACACAAATCAAACCAGCACTAACGAAACAGTAGAAAAAATTACTCATGCAGTAAATGTCAACCCAAAGTGTAAAAGGATTGTACATCGTGGTGTTTGCACTTGTAGAACACCCAACCATCATGCTCTTCGGTACTAGAGAGATAGAATCTAACCGTTTCGCCACAGTCAGGGCAAGGGATCAGGGGCACATCAACTGATCGGCCCCTCAGCGCGCACCTAATCGAGCTCGACAATGACATGGTTGATTTGGTGTCAGGAGACTGCGGCAATGACAGACGGTGGTCGTAATCCTTTGGGTAAGAGAAGAACCAGGGACTCCTCCGCTGGGTTAGCAAACCCTAACAACAGCACCAGAGCGTCGTGCTACCTTTAAATAGGCTAACTAACAAATCTTCCAACTGACTAACCCACCCTAAAATCACGGACGAACCATCCATGCGCATTACATGTAAATATATCGTCAGATATCACGGGAGATGTCGGGGATATACCCCGCGGCGTAACCTGGCCGGACTTGGCGATTCACCGGCGACCCGCACTGACTAGACGGTTTACAAGCAACCTGACTGAACATTATGATTCACTGGTAACCCGGCGGGCGGGACAGACGGATGACAAGGCCCAAGGCCCAGAAGGCCGGCTCATGTTATGGTGGGCCGGTTTAAGAGGAAAGGCGTGAGAAATATTTGTCTTACAAGGAGTTAAGACCTGGACTTGTATCCGGTTTGTATTATAAGGTAGACTAGTCCTAATCCTAATAGGACTGCACATGTAACCCGCCCCTCTAACTTATATAAGGAGGGACAAGGCTCCCCAAAGAGGGACAAGCAACAAGAAACAATCTCTAGGGCTAGACATAACTAGGAGAGCCGGTTTACGGTGACTCCCTCGCGAGCATAATGAGAGCTGGCCACAAACAACATGTAGCTATTAACGGATGATGTTTCCCGGGGCCCGAAGCTGTGTAAATCCTTATCTTGTGTGTTGATCCACCTCGC
>NW_021283185.1:0-8438 GCF_002162155.2 Triticum dicoccoides
GGGGGGGGGCCTTTAGTCGCGCCCGTCTGGTCGCGGTTGCGAACCGCGACCAAAGGCCCTTTTTCCACCAGTGGAGCATTTTCTAAATGCGTGTAACATTTTTTTAAATGGAACAATTTTTAGTCAGCTCAAATTTTAATATTTTCCTATATTTCGTAGATTTTTTTAATAACCTGATTTTATGTTACAAAATTCAAAAGAAAATCGGCTCAAACCTGGACATTTGCCCAATCCATTAGCACCAGCATGTGGGCATTTCCCCTCCTATTCCGTGCTGCACAAGTTGCGACAGCTATGTCTCGTTTATAGAGAGATGTTAGCTTCTCTCGCCCCAAGGGATTTCTCATTTGGGTAGGTATTAGGCCGACCGTTGTTCTTCTCCTTCGTCGCTCCCCCGGGATCGATCAATCTCTCACTTCTCGCTCGCTCGATGTGCTGGTTCTGTTCCGATTTCTTCCATTTATTATTTTCATTTTCATTTTTCTTTTGATTTCTGCAGTTTTCTTTGATATTCTGGTTTTATTTGTTTTATCATCATTTTTTTCATGGTTCTTCCATGTTTTATTTGTTTCTACACGATATTTTTCTTCTTCATTTCTTTCTTAGTTTTCACTGTGTTTTCCGTTTCTTTCTTCTTTTCTTATTTTTTTGTTTAATTCTCGGTTTTCCTTGGTTTTTTTGTTTCTTTGTTTCCTTTTCTGTTTATCGATTCTTTCGCTTTTCAGTATACATTCAATATTTTTCCTGCATATTATAAATATTTTCTTATATACATGTTTAACATTTTGAACTACATGATTAATGGTTTTTAAAAATTATTTTTTTATGCCTACTTTTTTCATACACATTGAATGATTTTGATATATATTTAATACATTTTTTAAATATTGGTTTAATATTTTTTGCATGCATAGTCAATATTTTTTCTAAACACATTTACATTTTTTTAAATGCTTAATTAACATTTTTCAAATACAAGATTAATATTTCGGAACACATGGTCAACATTGTTTATCTACATATTTAACATTTTTCAAATGTTTGATTAAAATATTTCAAATACAAGATTAAGATCTTTTGAATATATGGTCAATATTTTTGATACAAATTTAAACATTTTTCTATATCTGGATTAACATTTTTAATTAATTATTTAAGATTGTTCTAATATATGGTGAACATTTTTCTATACACATTGAACATTTTTCACATGCTTGATTAAAATTTTCAAAATATTTTTTTGAAAATTTTCAAATGCTTGATTAAAAAAATTCAAATAATTCTTTAACATTTTTTTTCAAACGATGGATTAACATTTGTTAAATACGCGATCAAAAAAATTCGCCCATGCTGTCTTTTTTTTGTATACATGAGAAATGTTTTTTGTATATAGATTTATGATTTTTCAAAGACATGGTTAACATTTTTTTAATGTTTTCTGTACACTGGTTTTTGTAATCTATTTATTTAGAATATTGAAAGTATAAATAGAAGTAAAAAGAGAAAACAAGAAAAAAAACAAGGTTGTGGCATCCCACGTGCCTGGGTCGACTCATCTTGCACTCACGCGAGTCTCTCGAAACATGGACATCAGGACAAATGTTGGCATATGTCTTTGTTACATGGGTTGCAACAGAATGTGTGGAGATGGGTGCGCAAAGTATGAGTTTACTCTATTTGTGCAAAGCAGTATTTCCCCCGTACAGTGATGCCTATATTATTATTCCATAGCCCTTTGTTTGCTAATGTTGTCGTAGGTTTGGTGATATGATGTGGGATATTGTCGCTAGGCATGTCCTATGTGGATGGCCTCATGTTTTTTCTTCTTTATCCTCCTTGTAAGACTATTTATTTGACATATCAATAATCAATAAGACATGGTTTGTGTGCACCACTTAATGCAGAGGTCGAGATGGACCAGCAAAGGAAAACCATGGCTTTTCACAAGAGGAACAAGAAAAGTTGCAAATTCTTAGTCACCTCTTACAAAAGTTGTCGTAATCTTCCACAGGAGTCAGTCTAATAACCCCCCCCCGCGCCACCCCAAATTACTGATTGTGCATTACTGTTTGCATGATACTTTGTCGTCCGTCTTATTTCTCATGTTTGATACTATGTCTTTCGATGCTCATTGTGATATCTGCCACAATTCTATGATAACTACATAGTCTTATTGTTAATGAAAGCTGCGATGCCAATGTTTGATTTCAAAGCTTGAAGTAATTTAAATCAGAATTCAGCTACAAATTGAAAACGTAGGTGAAGTGATACCATCTATAGTCCCTGACGGTAATTGTAACAGAAATTTAAGCCATCACCAGCGGCTGGACCAATGTGTAAGCAACCACGTTACCACTATATGGACCCACATGTAAGAAGCCACGTCAGCTTCTTCCATGCCAATATGCAATGTATATTTTTGTACAGGGGAGGAGCACATCAACTGCACGTTTGATCCATATATAGGTCTCGGGTGCTGACTGCACAAACCTGGTGCAACCACGATGATGGTTAACAAAAACAACATGCTAGGTAAGCAGGCTCGCTGGTATCACAGAAAGGAAATTCTGGACATCATAGGGAAGCAGTTTGTAGAGAGGGATATCACAAAATGTAGCTTCCTTGTCTCTGACTATTTGTAGTCCTGTACATAGAAAGCCACGAGCTGCATAGAAATGTACTCCCTCCATAAGAAATATAAGAGCGAGTATTTGTATTTGTTTACAGAGGGAGTATTCATTAAAGATTCCAACCTTTGATGAGGAAACACGGACGATTGAACGACGCGATCAACAAACATACCATGAACTAGAGCAAGAGTAGGCATAGGTAGGCATCCCCTAGCAGCATCCTCCCTGGTTTCCTGCTTAACTTGTTTTTTTTCTTTGAATTTTCACCTGGGGGAGAGGTTCCCTGCCTGAATTTTGTATTCAAAGAGTCAAAAGGCATCGAGAGTTTGACAGAGGAACATCCAGTACACAGAGAGGTTAGCAAGGCTCTGGTCTGAGTTTATTGAAATTCAACTCTATATATTCTTTGCCGGCAAGGCAAGTTTGGAAGGTCTAAACAAATGATTTGAAACATGTTGTTTTCTTCCATGATTCAAATAATCTGAAGAAAAAACATGCAATTATGATGAGAATAAACGAACAGGCGAACAGAGAAATCAGTCATCATGTAACACCTCATCATACTCTTCGCAGACAGAGAAATAAGGCCTCAATGAATTAACTTCGGATTTGACCATAGTTTTCTATTGAACATTTGTTCAAGTTTTTTTCTTTTAAGTTTAAACTGTAATAAATGAGTACATTCCGCAAATGCTATGTGGAATATGAAGGCAAATTACTAACAGTGCATCATTACTTGCCTGATTGACTACACAATTTCATACACATATAATTTACATTAATCACAACATATTTTTTTTAAAGAAGGAATGTCAACTCAACAACAGCTCACACAACATCAGAACTAATACATGAAACAAATTTCACCGAAAAGCATTAACAGGGCGCGGCGCGGGTATGGCTAGTTCATAATAAGAGGGATCAAAAGTTGTGTTAGCTAGCTTCACAGCCTTAAACGCATAAATGAATGTTGGACCCCCTGCATTCAGAACAAAGCCGCCATTTCGAAGTGCGAGGTATAAACTTCCATTTACACCAGTTGCAGTGTCACTGAAGTAGCCCATTCCTCCACTGAATGACAACACCATTCCTCGACTGAATGTCGGCATGTTTCACTGCTTGTTGGTAGGCAAGGTCAGTACCACCAAGGGAGATACCGTTCAGGGCAACGATTAGAGGTCCGATGTTCTCTAGCCGAATACAGAAATTAGGGGATTACAGTATGATGACAGGCTATTGATTAAATGGCATAATAGGTCAAAGAAGTGACGGGTCATTAAACATTCTCTGGAGATAAGCTGTGTGATTACTGTAGTGTCCCGAGTCCTGACCACCTCAGAGCTGCCAAATAGTATGGCTCTTACCTCTTATTTGATTGAAACATTGAAGCTATGAACCTGGAACACTGACCTTGTATCTATCCAATCCACCCATGGTGATGTAAAAATCTCTAGGGCATCCAAAAATAGTGAGAAGTTGTACGCATGTCTGTGTTGCTGCCTACCGCGAACAGCCACACCGAGGCAATTGCTATCACAACCTGATGATTGAAAGTTGTCTGTGCTCCCACAAAGGAGAAACAAGTATATATTTGAAACATATCAAGCAAAGTTTGTTTGGTGCCACAGAGGGGCACCAAGTACATTTTGCTAATCATTAAAAAATGAGCCAGTATGTGTCTGCAATCTGCATGCAACAGCAGATGCATACTAACTAGCCACCAACAAGGTGGCACTTATTCACGGTGGCCATGTTGAACTCACGGCGTATCGGCGCCGATCAGCCCCTTGGTTTTGGCCACCATGGTGCGCAGAGCTCCCCGCTCCTCTGTAACCAACCACACATATTGTTCCACCTTTGACAGTGCTTTCATCATCTCTTGTTCTGAATCCATCAGCTCTGTGTACCGTTCCACCTCGCACAGCGCTTCCATCATCCCGTGTTGCTTGAAGATGAATTTGTAGCCATCACAGGATTCCACGATTGATAATGTGAGCTGAACCAGCAGCCTTCTCATATCTGGAAATTCATCAGTGCCCGGTATTTTGTGGGCCTTTAGTTCACCCACCAATTTCTCAACAAATTCTGCAGCATATGCAGAAGAGTTCAGTACGGGGGTAATGCCTGCACTGCAGAGTTGTGAAGCTAGGCTGATGAGTGCCTTCATCTGCTCGCCTTCTGCATTCACTATTTTCCCCAGGACCTGCATATATATATGGTGCACCAAAAATGTCACGTTGCGTCTGATTACTCCATGGTTATTTATCAAATGGACGGCAATGAAGCACACTAATTAACGTATGGAAAACATGGATTTGTATCCAAACTCGAGTTTTGTGCACATTAATTAGCCATTAAGGGTAGCCCAAAATGGAAAGGCAAAAAAATGGTAATAAATGTTTTCTTAACTAGCAGGCCTTCTTTACAGTCCGTCACTCTTGTTCTAGTAATCTAAGTGCCTGCTAGCTATCACATTTTGGTATCGATGTCTTCTGGTTACACATTTCAGGTTACATAAGGCACAACTCTAAAAGGAACTAATTACTTGTAAGGAAATGATGATCATCGGAAATTTGGAATGTTGTGCATAGAAGAAAAACATTAATTAATTACAAAACTAAAAGGCAAAACATGTTACGTAAAGGAACTAAAAAATACTAGCAAATTCAAAGGACTCACCACTGTCTAGGTAGAAGACATGCAATTGTCTGAACCTAGATGGTTCAACACTAATGTAGTGTTAGGACGTCAGATTTGATTCTTGTTTAGTTATTTATTCAATGGCAATGAAACACATCAATTATCACACAAACAACATGCATGTGCAGAGGTTTCTAATTCCAAACTAAAATATTGTGTGGTGTGCATATCAATTAGCCAGTAGGAGTAATCCAAAAAAAAAGTTTGCTTAACTAGCAGTCCACCGCTCTCGTTCTGATCATCCAAGTATTTTGTAGCAATCAATTTGGTATTGGTACCATTATGATTAGACATTCCAATTTACATGAGGCATAACTTCGGAAGGCACTAGTTATTTGCAAGAAAATGATAAAACCATAAGAAATTCAGAATAACATTTTATTAAAAAAACTAAAAGAAAATCATGTCGTCTAACATGTAAAAAGGACTCATTAAAAAAACTACTCAAAAGTGCTAGCAAATTAAAAGGACTTACCACGGTCAAGGTAGAGGACAGGTCGACATCTGGACCTTGATGGCGCAGCACTAATTCCCTGGAGTTTTGGCACAACCTCTCAAGTAGACTTGCTGCCGGGTATATGTGCTGACCATGCTCAATCTTTTTAGCGAGATCCCCTATAAGGCCGTAATTTTTTTCGTCCAACATAGCAAACGAGTTGATAGGACACTCCGTTGCCAGTGCCACGAGTGCTTCCCCTGCCTCTGCTCGCAATGGGTTTTCATCATCCCCAAGAAACTCTTTCACCAGCTTGTTGATGATAACCTGGAACGTACCAATCTTCTGCCTTGTTTTCCTATCAGTGGAGATCCTAGCAATCTTGGCAATGATATTCATTGCCAACTTGGATTTTTCTAGGTAGCTGGGGCTTGCCTCCAGCTTCAAGATCTTGGTGAGGTTGGCAAACAGAAAAGGATTCTCATAAAGCTCTTGCCGTAGTGTTATGCCGATTACCCCCTTGATGCTTGCAAGCTTGGAAACTAATCTCAATGATGAATTGGTGATCTCTTCCTGCTGCGCTGCTGCTGTGCTAGGATTGCAGTTTATAAGGTCGATGATCTTTGGGAGGAGCTCCATTGCTTTGATGATTTCTGCGCAGTTATGGAGATCATGAGTAAGCCCTTCAAGGATTTGCAGTCCCCGTGCGAGCAGTGAGTCCTCATCATTTGAGTCCTCTTGTGGATTTGACCATAATTTCTTGATGTGTCGTGAGCATGTGCTTATCCTGTATATTAGATAGCGCCCTTCATGGTTATTTTGCGCTGCCTGGGTTGAGGAGGCTTGCATTGCTGGCCCGCTCCCTCCCTCAATATACAATGGCAAATAACTTGAACCCTTTCTTGTTTGTTGCCTATCAATAAGGTCCCTTCTGCTACCACTCACTGTTGGAGAACTTGCACCACTACTTAATTGTTGATCATCTGCATCACCACCATTGTCGTCCACAATCTGAGCTGAAATTTCTTGTGTCACCGGTTGATCCTGGACATCAAGAAGTGAAGATACCATCTGCATGGTTCCAGGAATTCCAGAGATCCGAATATACGGAGCAATATGTGTGGTGACCTTTGCAGCGAATAGCCTGATATCAGCATCTTCTTCGACTGTCCAGCCCAGCATACTAATCAACGTGCTCAATGCCTTGGTGGAGGTTGTGATTAAAGGAATGGGGTCTGTCTCAGAACGGGAGGCCCCCTTCCGTTGCTGCAAAAAAGAGTCCAAGATTCTGACGGCGGCACGCTTCTCGTCCAGTGAGGCATCAGGGTTCAAGCGGTCCACAGCAAAGGTGACAAGGCCCATCTTGTTTGTAGCATCGAACACACTTTCTTGCAAGAAGGCTTCATAGGCTTGTTCATAGTAGAGATCAACAGATTCCATCCCCGAGTTATCTACAAGTCCACAATGAAGGGCCACTGATCTCCGGAGCAAGAAGGAAAATGACTCTAATATGCAGGCAGCCAAGTATAGTACACCCTGGAACAACACCATTATGTTCAAGATCTTTGCGACTAGCTTAATATTTTCGTCACTAGTGTCATCAACTTCTGTCTCATTCATGGAAATCCAGATAATTGGGAGCATGATTCTTGCCAGCGCCATTGGAATTTGTAGGTTGCCAAGCACCGATGAAACAAGCATCACCATCATTGAGGTAGACTTAAACCAGGTCCAAATTGCATAAACTTCCGCAGCAATAAATGTGACACGCAATAGTTGTGCAGCCACTTTAACCTTTTTGAGGCCCAGACAATTATCTCCCGGCGATACAACCCACTCTAGAAGGTAGATGCCAAACCACAAAGGAATAAGTGAGTAATCGGGCCAGTCAAAGTTGCAAAATTTGTTTGTATAGCAGAGTGAAAACCCAACTATTAGGAGGGCAAGTCCTGGCCAAAGTTGCAACAATATGTCGCTTTCCTTCTTGCTGATGCATCCAATAAGTGTGTAAAACCCCATCTTGTGTATTATCACCAGTAGTACCAGTAAGCCAAATAAACGATAACCTGGGAATGGATCTAATATGATTTTGTCAATCATATAGGTGTTCTCAAGCAGACATAGGCAAAATGTCAGTATCGCTGCATTCGTATAATGCAGAGATCCGCAGCCTAGCTCCATTCTTTTAAACTTGATGCCTTCTGTAGTCTTGTATGAATATTGGTTAGCCGAACAGCTTTGTTGGCTAAACGCCCTGCATATATACCAAAATAAACATGCCAAGATGAACTATCAGTTTTGTAGATTTTGCGTATACACCCAATAAACATGCCAAGATGAGCAGTCCATACAAAATCTATCTTGAGCAGAACTGTCAGTTTTGTAGTGAACAACAATTACTCGTCAAACACACATATAATAGGAGTAAATAGCATAAAACAATCATAGTTGGGGCTTCCATTCCAAAAAAAAAACTACCATAATACATTTGGCAGATGAAAAACTACCACTTTTCGATATTTTTTTCTCAAATCGCACTGATGACACTTTGCTCAAACCTAAACACGATCATGACATGGATGGCCCATTCATCAGGGCCACTCGATACAAAATTCAATACCGTTTTGTTTGATCAATAAGTTGACCATTATGACAGTAGGGCCTACACGTCC
>NW_021283186.1:0-2531 GCF_002162155.2 Triticum dicoccoides
CCACAATAGGTAGGTATGGTGGCTGTTTTGAGGAAGGTATATGGTGGGTGTACGATACCGGCGAAAGGATCGCGGCATTAGAGAGGCTAGCAATGGTGGAAGGGTGAGAGTGCGTATAATCCACGGACTCAACATTAGTCATAAAGAACTCACATACTTATTGCAAAAATCTATTAGTTATCGAAACAAAGTACTACACGCATGCTCCTAGGGGGAGATTTGTAGGAAAAGACCATCGCTCGTCCCCGACCACCACTCATAAGGAAGACAACCAATAAATAAATCATGCTCTGACTTCATCACATAACGGTTCACCATACATGCATGCTACAGGAATCACAAACTTTAGAACAAGTATTTCTCAAATTCATAACTACTCAACTAGCATGACTCTAGTATCACCATCTTCATATCTCAAAACAATCATCAAGTATCAAATTTCACATAGTATTCAATGCACTTTTATGATAGTTTTTATTATAACCATCTTGGATGCCTATCATATTAGGACTAATTTTATAGCCAAAGCAAATTACCATGCTGTTCTATAAGACTCTCAAAATAATATAAGTGAAGCATGAGAGATCAACAATTTCTATAAAATAAAACCACCACCATGCTCTAAAAGGATATAAGTGAAGCACTAGAGCAAAATTATCTAGCTCAAAAGATATAAGTGAAGCACATAGAGTATTCTAATAAATTCTGATTTATGTGTGTCTCTCCAAAAGGTGTGTACAAAAAGGATGATTTTGGTAAACTAAAAAGCAAAGACCCAAATCATACATGATACTCCAAGAAAAACACATATCATGTGGTGAATAAAAATATAGCCTCAAGTAAAGTTACCGATGGACAAAGACGAAAGAGGGGATGCCTTTCGGGGCATCCCCAAGCTTAGGCTTTTGGTTGCCCTTGAATTTAAACTTGGGGTGCCTTGGGAATCCCCAAGCTTAGGCTCTTGCCACTCCTTGTTCCAAAATCCATCAAATCTTTACCCAAAACTTGAAAACTTCACAACACAAATCTCAACAGAAAATCTCATGAGCTCCGTTAGTATAAGAAAACAAACCAGCACTTCAAGGTACTGTAATGAACTCATTCTTTATTTATATTGGTTTTAAAACTACTGTATTCCAACTTCTCTATGGTTCATACCCACCGATACAAGCCATAGATTCATCAAAATAAGCAAACAACGCACGAAAAATAAAATCTGTCAAAAACAGAACAGTCTGTAGTAATCTGTAAGTTTCAAATACTTATGTAACCCCAAAAATTCTGAAATAAATTGGTGGACGTGAGGAATTTTTCTATTAATCATATGCCAAGATAATCAACCTAATCGCACTCTCTAGTAAAAAATGGCAACTAATCTCGTGAGCACTAAAGTTTCTGTTTTTTACAGCAAGATCGCAAAGACTTCCCCCAAGTCTTCCCAAAGGTTCTACTTGGAACAAACACTAATTAAAAACATAAACCCACATCTAAATAGAAGCTAGATGAATTATTTATTACCAAACAGGAAAAAAAACAAGAAACAAAAATAAAATTGGGTTGCCTCCCAACAAGCGCTATTGTTTAACGCCCATAGCTAGGCATAAAAACAAGAATGGATCTAGGTATTGTCATATTTGTTATGCAATCCATAAGTGGCTCTCATAATAGATTCATAAGGTAATATAATTTTCTTCCTAGGAAAGTGTTCCATGCCTTTCCTTAACGGAAATTGGAATATAATATTTCCTTCTTTCATATAAATAATTGCACCAATCGTTCTAAGGAAAGGTCTACCAAGAATAATAGGACAAGTGGGATTGCAATATATATCAAGAACAATAAAATCTACGGGCACATAATTCCTATTTGCAACAATAAGAACATCATTCATCCTTCCCATAGGTTTCTTAATGGTGGAATCCGCAAGATGCAAATTTAAAGAACAATCATCAAATTCACGGAAACCTAACACATCACACAAAGTTTTTGGAATCGTGGAAACACTAGCACCAAAATCACATAAAGCATAGCATTCATGATCTCTAATTTTAATTTTAATAGTAGGTTCCCACTCATCATAAAGTTTTCTAGGGATAGAAACTTCTAATTCAAGCTTTTCTTCATAGGATTGCATTAAGGCATCAATGATATGTTTGGTAAAAGCTTTATTTTGATCATAAGCATGAGGAGAATTTAGCATGGATTGCAACAAGGAAATACAATCTATCAAATAGAAATTATTATAATTAAATTCCTTGAAATCCAAAATAGTGGGTTCATTGCTATGTAAAGTTTTGACCTCTTCAATCCCACTTTTACCAATTTTTGCATCAAAATCTAAAAACTCCGAATCATTGGGACGCCTTTTAACTAAAGTTGACTCATCTCCAGTCCCATCATTATCAAGATTCATATTGCAAAAAAATATTTAATAGGATACACATCGATCACTTTTAGATCTTCATCCTTATTATTGTGAAAACTAGAAGAACACGCTTTTATAAAGCAATCTTTTTTAGCACGCATCCTAG
>NW_021283187.1:0-2531 GCF_002162155.2 Triticum dicoccoides
CCACAATAGGTAGGTATGGTGGCTGTTTTGAGGAAGGTATATGGTGGGTGTACGATACCGGCGAAAGGATCGCGGCATTAGAGAGGCTAGCAATGGTGGAAGGGTGAGAGTGCGTATAATCCACGGACTCAACATTAGTCATAAAGAACTCACATACTTATTGCAAAAATCTATTAGTTATCGAAACAAAGTACTACACGCATGCTCCTAGGGGGAGATTTGTAGGAAAAGACCATCGCTCGTCCCCGACCACCACTCATAAGGAAGACAACCAATAAATAAATCATGCTCTGACTTCATCACATAACGGTTCACCATACATGCATGCTACAGGAATCACAAACTTTAGAACAAGTATTTCTCAAATTCATAACTACTCAACTAGCATGACTCTAGTATCACCATCTTCATATCTCAAAACAATCATCAAGTATCAAATTTCACATAGTATTCAATGCACTTTTATGATAGTTTTTATTATAACCATCTTGGATGCCTATCATATTAGGACTAATTTTATAGCCAAAGCAAATTACCATGCTGTTCTATAAGACTCTCAAAATAATATAAGTGAAGCATGAGAGATCAACAATTTCTATAAAATAAAACCACCACCATGCTCTAAAAGGATATAAGTGAAGCACTAGAGCAAAATTATCTAGCTCAAAAGATATAAGTGAAGCACATAGAGTATTCTAATAAATTCTGATTTATGTGTGTCTCTCCAAAAGGTGTGTACAAAAAGGATGATTTTGGTAAACTAAAAAGCAAAGACCCAAATCATACATGATACTCCAAGAAAAACACATATCATGTGGTGAATAAAAATATAGCCTCAAGTAAAGTTACCGATGGACAAAGACGAAAGAGGGGATGCCTTTCGGGGCATCCCCAAGCTTAGGCTTTTGGTTGCCCTTGAATTTAAACTTGGGGTGCCTTGGGAATCCCCAAGCTTAGGCTCTTGCCACTCCTTGTTCCAAAATCCATCAAATCTTTACCCAAAACTTGAAAACTTCACAACACAAATCTCAACAGAAAATCTCATGAGCTCCGTTAGTATAAGAAAACAAACCAGCACTTCAAGGTACTGTAATGAACTCATTCTTTATTTATATTGGTTTTAAAACTACTGTATTCCAACTTCTCTATGGTTCATACCCACCGATACAAGCCATAGATTCATCAAAATAAGCAAACAACGCACGAAAAATAAAATCTGTCAAAAACAGAACAGTCTGTAGTAATCTGTAAGTTTCAAATACTTATGTAACCCCAAAAATTCTGAAATAAATTGGTGGACGTGAGGAATTTTTCTATTAATCATATGCCAAGATAATCAACCTAATCGCACTCTCTAGTAAAAAATGGCAACTAATCTCGTGAGCACTAAAGTTTCTGTTTTTTACAGCAAGATCGCAAAGACTTCCCCCAAGTCTTCCCAAAGGTTCTACTTGGAACAAACACTAATTAAAAACATAAACCCACATCTAAATAGAAGCTAGATGAATTATTTATTACCAAACAGGAAAAAAAACAAGAAACAAAAATAAAATTGGGTTGCCTCCCAACAAGCGCTATTGTTTAACGCCCATAGCTAGGCATAAAAACAAGAATGGATCTAGGTATTGTCATATTTGTTATGCAATCCATAAGTGGCTCTCATAATAGATTCATAAGGTAATATAATTTTCTTCCTAGGAAAGTGTTCCATGCCTTTCCTTAACGGAAATTGGAATATAATATTTCCTTCTTTTATATAAATAATTGCACCAATCGTTCTAAGGAAAGGTCTACCAAGAATAATAGGACAAGTGGGATTGCAATATATATCAAGAACAATAAAATCTACGGGCACATAATTCCTATTTGCAACAATAAGAACATCATTCATCCTTCCCATAGGTTTCTTAATGGTGGAATCCGCAAGATGCAAATTTAAAGAACAATCATCAAATTCACGGAAACCTAACACATCACACAAAGTTTTTGGAATCGTGGAAACACTAGCACCAAAATCACATAAAGCATAGGATTCATGATCTCTAATTTTAATTTTAATAGTAGGTTCCCACTCATCATAAAGTTTTCTAGGGATAGAAACTTCTAATTCAAGCTTTTCTTCATAGGATTGCATTAAGGCATCAATGATATGTTTGGTAAAAGCTTTATTTTGATCATAAGCATGAGGAGAATTTAGCATGGATTGCAACAAGGAAATACAATCTATCAAATAGAAATTATTATAATTAAATTCCTTGAAATCCAAAATAGTGGGTTCATTGCTATGTAAAGTTTTGACCTCTTCAATCCCACTTTTACCAATTTTTGCATCAAAATCTAAAAACTCCGAATCATTGGGACGCCTTTTAACTAAAGTTGACTCATCTCCAGTCCCATCATTATCAAGATTCATATTGCAAAAAAATATTTAATAGGATACACATCGATCACTTTTAGATCTTCATCCTTATTATTGTGAAAACTAGAAGAACACGCTTTTATAAAGCAATCTTTTTTAGCACGCATCCTAG
>NW_021283188.1:0-2102 GCF_002162155.2 Triticum dicoccoides
AGATCCGTAAGTATTTTGCGAATTCTATGTCTACAATGCTCTGCACGGAGCTACTCTAGCTAATTGCTCCCACTTTCAATATGTATCTAGATCAAGACTTAGAGTCATCTAGATTAGTGTCAAACTTGCATCGGCGTAACCTTTTTACGACGAACCTTTTTCCATAATCGAGAAACATATCCTTATTCCACTAAGGACAATTTTGACCGCTCTCCAGTGATCTACTCCTAGATCACTATTGTACTCCCTTGCCAAACTCAGTGGTATGGCATACAATAGATCTGGTATACAGCATGGCATACTTTATAGAACCTATGACTGAGGCATAGGGAATGACTTTCATTCTCTTTCTATTTTCTGCCGTGGTCGGGCTTTGAGTCTTACTCAACTTAACACCTTGCAACACAGGCAAGAACTCCTTCTTTGACTGTTCCATTTTGAACTATTTCAAAAAAAATTATCAAGGTATGTATTCATTGAAAAAATCTTATCAAGCGTCTTCATCTATCTATATAGATCTTGATGCTCAATGTGTAAGCAGCTTCACCAAGGTCTTTCTTTGAAAAACTTTTATTCAAGTATCCTTTCATGCTTTGCAGAATAATTCTACATTATTTCCGATCAACAATATGTCATTCACATATACTTATCAGAAATGTTGTAGTGCTCCCACTCACTTTCTTGTAAATACAGGCTTCACTGTAAGTCTGTACAATAACTATATGCTTTGATCAACTTATCAAAGCGTATATTCCAACTCCGAGATTCTTGCACCAGTCCATAAATGGATCGCTGGAGCTTGCACACTTTGTTAGCTACCTTTGGATCGACAAAACCTTCCGGTTGCATCATATACAACTCTTCTTCCAGAAATCCATTCAGGAATGCAGTTTTGACATCCATCTGCCAAATTTCATAATCATAAAATGCGGCAATTGCTAACATGATTCGGACAGACTTTTAAGCATCGATACGAGTAAGAAAATCTCATCGTATTCAACACCTTGAACTTTGTCAAAAACCTTTTTTGACAAGTCTAGCTTTGTAGATAGTAACACTACTATCAACGTCCGTCTTCCTCTTGAAGATCCATTTATTCTTAATGACTCACCGATCATCGGGCAAGTCAATCAAAGTCTACACTTTGTTCTCATACATGGATCATATCTCAGATTTCATGGCCTCAAGCCATTTCATGGAATCTGGGCTCATCATTGCTTCCTCATAGTTCGTAGGTTCATCATGATCTAGTAGCATGACCTCCAGAACAGGATTACCGTACCACTCTAGTGCGGATCTTACTCTGGTTGATCTACGAAGTTCAGTAGTATCTTGATCTGAAGTTTCATGATCATTATCATTGGCTTCCTCACTGACTGGTGTAGATGTCACTGAAACAGTTTTCTGTGATGAACTACTTTCCAGTAAGGGAGCAGGTACAGTTACCTCGTCAAGTTCTACTTTCCTCCCACTCACTTCTTTCGAGAGAAACTCCTTCTCCAGAAAGTTTCCGAATTTAGCAACAAAAGTCTTGCCTTTCGGATCTGTGATAGAAGGTGTATCCAATAGTTTCCTTTGGATATCCTATGAAGTCGCACTTTTCCGATTTGAGTTTGAGCTTATCAGGATGAAACTTTTTCATATAAGCATCGCAACCCCAAATTTAAGAAACGACAACTTTGGTTTCTTGCTAAACCACAGTTCATAAGGCGTCGTCTCAACGGATTTTGATGGTGCCCTATTTAACGTGAATGCAGCTGTCTCTAATGCATAACCCCAAAACGATAGTGGTAGATCGGTAAGACACATCATAGATCGCACCATATCTAATAAAGTACGGTTATGACGTTCGGACACACCATTATATTGTGGTGTTCTAGGTGGCATAAGTAGTGAAACTATTTCACATTGTTTTTAACTGAAGGCCAAACTCGTAACTCAAATACTCTTCTCTACGATCAGATCGTAGAAACTTTATTTTCTTGTTACGATGATTTTTCACTTCACTCTGAAATTCTTTGAACTTTTCAAATGTTTCAGACTTATGTTTCATCAAGTAGATATACTCATATCTGCTCAAATCATCTGTGAAGATCAGAAAA
>NW_021283189.1:0-964 GCF_002162155.2 Triticum dicoccoides
AAAGATGTAATGCAGAATTGTAAAGAAGGAAGAATGTGGAACAAGTTTGTTGTTAACGATGGATTTGTGTTTCGTGCTAACAAGCTATGCATTCCAGCTAGCTCCGTTCGTCTTTTGTTGTTGCAGGAGGCGCATGGAGGAGGATTAATGGGACACTTTGGCGTGAAGAAGACGGAGGACGTACTTGCTACACATTTCTTTTGGCCAAAGATGAGACGGGATGTTGAGCGTTTTATTGCTCGCTGCACTACATGTCAAAAAGCTAAGTCACGACTCAATCCTTATGGTTTATATATGCCTTTGCCTGTACCTAGTGTTCCTTGGGAGGATATATCTATGGACTTTGTTTTAGGTTTACCTCGAACAAAGAAGGGGAGGGATAGCATATTTGTTGTCGTGGATAGATTCTCGAAAATGGCACACTTTATACCATGTCATAAAAGTGATGATGCTGCTAATTCGCTTGCATGGTGTGCCAAATACTATTGTTTCAGATCGTGATACTAAATTTCTTAGCCACTTTTGGAGATGTTTATGGGCTAAGTTAGGGACTAAACTGCTTTTTAGTACTACTTGTCACCCCCAAACTGATGGCCAAACTGAAGTAGTCAATAGAACATTGTCTACTATGCTTAGGGCTGTTTTGAAGAGTAATAAGAAAATGTGGGAGGAATGCTTGCCTCATATTGAATTTGCTTATAATCGTTCATTGCATTCTACTACTAAGATGTGCCCTTTTGAAGTTGTGTATGGTTTCCTACCTCGTGCACCTATTGATTTGTTGCCTCTTCCATCTTCGGAGAAGGTTAATTTTGATGCTAAACAACGTGCTGAATTGATTTTAAAAATGCATGAGTTAACTAAGGAAAACATTGAGCGTATGAATGCCAAATATAAACTTGCTGGAGATAAGGGTAGAAAACATGTTGTGTTTGCACCTGGAGATCTTGTTTGGTTACATTTG
>NW_021283190.1:0-7237 GCF_002162155.2 Triticum dicoccoides
TGAAGATCACAACGGCAGTGAAGATAATGATGAAAAACAACTGCCAAGCAGGATATACAACAACTCTCTCTCCAACTTTCCTCTTGAAAAGTTTGAGACAATTTTCTGATAAATTCTTTCAAAGAATGCTACTAACTCAAGCTTTCCAATGCAAAAAGAATCACTCAATTCCGAGTTGATATGAGGAGTCAAAGAATTCTAAAACTGGCCTGAAAAATTGGAACAAGCTGTGTTCACGAACTTCGGAGGGCAAAAAGACCTATTTAGAAGCCGATTTTGAGGTGTCAAATATTGAACTAGCTTCTGCAACTATTTAGATGCGGCTCGTCGCTATCTTCAATTTGAGTACTCACGGAGCCAAAACGGACTTTGTATGAGGAAGATACACCTGTTTTACTGAACAGTGCGCAAAACAGATTTCAATCCGAATTCAGGTACGAGATTGATTCTAGATAGATCCAATTTTTTTTTCTTTCTCTCTTTTTTTTCTCACGCTTTTTTTTCTTTTTCTTCTCCTTTTTTTCTCTGACTTTTTTTTTCTCTCTTTTTTTCTCCCTCTTACCAAAACAAACTAGATCTCAACTATTATTATGACAATGAATGGTGGGTAGCACGTGGTGGAAATTGATGGATGGGTGGTGGACAGTGAAAGGGATAACGATGCAGCGGCGACGTGACTAATGTGAACAGAACTCGAAACTCTAAACGACCTAGACACTAAGACCAGCAAGTCGACACGACGATGCAACCGATAATTCAACTATGCAAGCAATGAAAAGAAAATTGCAAAGGCTCAGACTGGCTTGGACAAAGGATGAATAGATCTAACTCTTTTTTGTGGATTTTTCTTGGACAATAGGTAAGAAAATAAATCTAATCTAGAAAAACTGGAAATTCTCACCGAGCAACCTGAAAACTGATACCACTTGATAGAGGCAAAGGTGTCCCGTCTTTCGATGAGATGATGGGTATCGCTTTGGTGGAAGTCGACTTTGACGATCCGACTACGAACGTGCGAGGACGTCGCGCCTTAGCAATCGCTAAACCAACTCCGAGAGGTTATTGACCACGCCGGAGCACGATCAACCTGACCACGAGGGTCTGTTTCCTGCGAGCAAACGAAGAACAAGCAAGAAACTAAGATTGCAATCTGGATATTGCGAATATAAGATGAAAGCTTTATTGATCAAGGTGGGGTTCTGTGACGCCTTTGTCTGGTCGTTGAACACAAACGAAGTACACGAAGCTGCAGCTATGGCGAACTTTTAATCTAAACAAAACCCAAGGAAAAGCTACTAGATGGATCTAGTTATATAGGAGCAAGGGGTGGCGGCCAAGGAGGTGGGAGGACGTCCCAAGGCAGCCTAAAACTAAATCTAGGTCGTACAAGGCCAATGGGCCCAAGTGGAGGTGATGTAACACCTTTGGACTTGTAGTTTGACTCGGATTCTACTGCAGCATCAGATTGTTTCGTCCACAACTCATCGCTCCGGACGAATTTGAAGGTGATTCCAATTGGGTTGGAAGGTGCACGAAATCTAGTTTCCAACAAAAAAAGAATCACCCAATTCGGAGTCCGTATGAAAAACTTGTGTGCGTTTTGAGTCAGGTATTTTCTGTGCAGTCCGAATCTGAATCCAGAACGTGAGAGACTTGGACTCTATCTTCTCTTGGGCCAAAAGTGACGTGAGAGAACTTTTTGGACAGCAAATAAACATCTCTTTCTTCCTTATCTTCATATGTGGATTGTACAAATGTCCCATACACCTGCAATTAGACAAAACACAAAAGTGTGTGAAGTATTTTTGTTCTGGATAACATAAATAGATTATTGAATAGTTTGCACTAGAAATCACCTGACAAATATGCATATATGCAATATTTTTGGTCATATCCAAGGTAGTCATGTCCTCATCATCCTCCCCTTCTTGAAAATAAAGTCGTCCTCGGCGTTGCTTAATCTGAAATGTGGCTAACAAAAGAGACAAGGTGTACATGTTGTATATGTATATGTCATCCATTTTTACTTCCCTTGATTTTTGCATATATGACACATGAATAGATGAGTAACTAGCATAGTTCATAAAATCTAAAGCCAAAAAATTAGCACAAGAAGTAGAAGGCATGAAAATATTGCAACTCAGTTTGCACATATAAGTGAAGCTCTTATTCATTTCAAAAGATTGACAATGTTCATCATTAAACCATCCTAACTTCGATGAATAAACCTTACTTGCATCAAATTTACATGCTACAACATGCTTAAATAAGCAAACATGCAATAAGTCATTGGACACAGAATCATCATCAAGATTAGAGGTCATATCAAAATGATTAAACATTGGTTCTTTTGCATCAATAGTTAATTCAATGGGTGCACTCAAAATTGATGGTATTTCAGTTGTTTGATCACATGGCAAAGTCAAATTATCAACGTAGTCCTCTAAAATAGGTGGTGTGATCAAAGTAGTGGGTAGCTCATCAGATGGTGCATTCAAATTGACAAGGCATTCATCATTCTCATGTAGAGATGGAAGATCAGTACCTTTGTCATTACCTTTTATGATCAACTCAGATGATGTAGCCACTCTCGGGGGCGATGTGTCACATGGTGGGGGTGATGTAGTCCTGACAACAACGGATGTGGTTGTCATAGTATGCCTAGTAGTTGAAGGAACAATCATATCAACTCTTGGAATGTGCACCGTGCGCTTGTTCTCCTCGTGGCCAACACGTCGTTTTATTTCCTGTTCAGCTTTGCAAGCAAGATGAAACAAATGGTCCATAGGATAACACTCTTCATGAATTAGTATCTCTTGAATATCACGGTTTAATCCTCCCCAAAATCTATCCATAAAATCATCTTCACTTTCTTCTAAAGAGGAATGCAACAAGGTAGTTTGTAAATCATCATAATATTTTGTTACAGTTTCACTACCTTGCTTTAGGTGTTGCAACTTCTTAATCATGTCACGAGTATAATAAGCAGGGACGAAAGTATGTCGCATGGCAAGTTTCAAATTATCCCAAGTAGTAGGTATATAATCAGGGTGTAACCGACAATATTCACTCCACCAAACCAAAGTATAACCAGTGAAAGAACCAACCGCAACCTTAACCTTTTTATGTTCATCGAAATTATGGGAAGCAAATATATTTTTTATGTCGAACTCCCATTCAATATATAAAGCAGGTTTAAAACGGCCATTAAATGGTGGTATAGATACATTAACCTGATCATGTGCATTTGGATGTTTGTGCACCTCTCGTGACGGTTGTGGTATTTGCAAAGGTGGTGGCACGTCTCCCGCGATCGACAAAGCCCATGAATTGACTCTGGATCCTGTCATGATTAGTAGAACAAGAAACAAAACCCAAAAATAATGTTCCTATAACTACTAGGATGTGGTGGTAAAACGCTCACAGTAAAGCAAATATCAATGTCTTACAAGTTCTTACCATGCAGCAGGCGGTGATCGGCAACCAGCGGTGTCAAGTAACTCCGAATATTGAGTAAAGCGATTGCCAGGGGAGCGTACGTATACACGGTGTAGAAATATGTGGAGCTTGGTTGGCCATATATGGTAGCAAAAGATTAGCAATAATCAATTCAAAGATGCAATGTTGAATAAACGCTCAACGACGGTACCGTGCTGGTCCTAGGCTAGACCGGACTAGAGACGCGAGCCTAGAACACTAATAAGGTCACGGCGTAGCACAACTAGCATCAATGAAGGATACTAAGTAGCTCTTGACAGCAAGATATAAGTGAAGATCACAACTGCAGTGAAGATAATGATGAAAAACAACTGCCAAGCAGGATATACAACAACTCTCTCTCCAACTTTCCTCTTGAAAAGTTTGAGACAATTTTCTGATAAATTCTTTCAAAGAATGCTACTAACTCAAGCTTTCCAATGCAAAAAGAATCACTCAATTCCGAGTTGATATGAGGAGTCAAAGAATTCTAAAACTGGCCTGAAAAATTGGAACAAGCTGTGTTCACGAATTTCGGAGGGCAAAAAGACCTATTTAGAAGCCGATTTTAAGGTGTCAAATATTGAACTAGCTTCTGCAACTATTTAGATGCGGCTCGTCGCTATTTTCAATTTGAGTACTCACGGAGCCAAAACGGACTTTGTATGAGGAAGATACACCTGTTTTACTGAATAGTGCGCAAAACAGATTTCAATCCGAATTCAGGTACGAGATTGATTCTAGATAGATCCAAATTTTTTTTCTTCTCTCTTTTTTTTCTCACGCTTTTTTTTTCTTTTTCTTCTCCTTTTTTTCTCTGACTTTTTTTTTCTCTCTTTTTTTCTCCCTCTTACCAAAACAAACTAGATCTCAACTATTATTATGACAATGAATGGTGGGTAGCACGTGGTGGAAATTGATGGATGGGTGGTGGACAGTGAAAGGGATAACGATGCAGCGGCGACGTGACTAATGTGAACAGAACTCGAAACTCTAAACGACCTAGACACTAAGACCAGCAAGTCGACACGACGATGCAACCGATAATTCAACTATGCAAGCAATGAAAAGAAAATTGCAAAGGCTCAGACTGGCTTGGACAAAGGATGAATAGATCTAACTCTTTTTTGTGGATTTTTCTTGGACAATAGGTAAGAAAATAAATCTAATCTAGAAAAACTGGAAATTCTCACCGAGCAACCTGAAAACTGATACCACTTGATAGAGGCAAAGGTGTCCCGTCTTTCGATGAGATGATGGGTATCGTTTTGGTGGAAGTCGACTTTGACGATCCGACTACGAACGTGCGAGGACGTCGCGCCTTAGCAATCGCTAAACCAACTCCGAGAGGTTATTGACCACGCCGGAGCACGATCAACCTGACCACGAGGGTCTGTTTCCTGCGAGCAAACGAAGAACAAGCAAGAAACTAAGATTGCAATCTGGATATTGCGAATATAAGATGAAAGCTTTATTGATCAAGGTGGGGTTCTATGACGCCTTTGTCTGGTCGTTGAACACAAACGAAGTACGCGAAGTTGCAGCTATGGCGAACTTTTAATCTAAACAAAACCCAAGGAAAAGCTACTAGATGGATCTACTTATATAGGAGCAAGGGGTGGCGGCCAAGGAGGTGGGAGGACGTCCCAAGGCAGCCTAAAACTAAATCTAGGTCGTACAAGGCCAATGGGCCCAAGTGGAGGTGATGTAACACCTTTGGACTTGTAGTTTGACTCGGATTCTACTGCAGCATCAGATTGTTTCGTCCACAACTCAACGCTCCGGACGAATTTGAAGGTGATTCCAATTGGGTTGGAAGGTGCACGAAATCTAGTTTCCAACAAAAAAAGAATCACCCAATTCGGAGTCCGTATGAAAAACTTGTGTGCGTTTTGAGTCAGGTATGTCTGTGCAGTCCGAATCTGAATCCAGAACGTGAGAGACTTGAACTCTATCTTCTCTTGGGCCAAAAGTGACGTGAGAGAACTTTTTGGACAGCAAATAAACATCTCTTTCTTCCTTATCTTCATATGTGGATTGTACAAATGTCCCATACACCTGCAATTAGACAAAACACAAAAGTGTGTGAAGTATTTTTGTTCTGGATAACATAAATAGATTATTGAATAGTTTGCACTAGAAATCACCTGACAAATATGCATATATGCAATATTTTTGGTCATATCCAAGGTAGTCATGTTGATAGAGGCGAGGGTGTCCCGATCTTTCGATGAGATGATAACTATCGATTTGGTGGAGACGACTTTGACGATCCGACTACAAATGTGCACGACGTTGCGCCTTAGCAATCGCTAAACCAATCTCCTGAGGTTACTGACGATGCCGGAAGCACGGTCAGCCTGACCACGAAGGTCTATTCCTGCAAGCAATCGAAGAACGAGCAAGAATATGATAAAGCAATCTGAATATTGCAAATATATATGAGGTATTGATAATGGTGGGGATCCGTAAGCGGTCTTGGTCTGGTCGTTGGACACAAATGAAGTACACGAAGTTGCAATGGCTAACTTTTAACTAAACAAATCCCAAGGAAAAGCTACTAGATGGATCTACTTATATAGGAGCAAGGGGTGGCGGCCAAGGAGGTGGGAGGACGTCCAAGGCAGCATAAAACTAAATCTAGGTCGTACAAGGCCAATGGGCCCAAGTGGAGGTGATGTAACACCTTTGGACTTGTAGTTTGACTCGGATTCTGCTGCAGCATCAGATTGTTTCGTCCACAACTCAACGCTCCGGACGAATTTGAAGGTGATTCCAATTGGGTTGGAAAGTGCACGAAATCTAGTTTCCAACAAAAAAAGAATCACCCAATTCAGAGTCCGTATGAAAAACTTGTGTCCGTTTTGAGTCAGATGTGTCTGTGCAGTCCGAATCTGAATCCAGAACGTGAGAGACTTGGACTCTATCTTCTCTTGGGCCAAAAGTGACGTGAGAGAACTTTTTGGACAGAAAATAAACATCTCTTTCTTCCTTATCTTCATATGTGGATTGTACAAATGTCCCATACACCTGCAATTAGACAAAACACAAAAGTGTGTGAAGTATTTTTGTTCTGGATAACATAAATAGATTATTGAATAGTTTGCACTAGAAATCGCCTGACAAATATGCGTATATGCAATATTTTTGGTCATATCCAAGGTAGTCATGTCCTCATCGTCCTCCCCTTCTTGAAAATAAAGCCGTCCTCGGCGTTGCTTAATCTGAAATGTGGCTAACAAAAGAGACAAGGTGTACATGTTGTATATGTATATGTCATCCATTTTTACTTCCCTTGATTTTTGCATATATGACACATGAATAAATGAGTAACTTGCATAGTTCATAAAATCTAAATCCAAAAAATTAGCACAAGAAGTAGAAGGCATGAAAATATTGCAACTCAGGTTGCACATATAAGTGAAGCTCTTATTCATTTCAAAAGATTGACAATGTTCATCATTAAACCATCCCAACATTGGTGAATAAACCTTACTTGCATCAAATTTACATGCTACAACATGCTTAAATAAGCAAACATGCAATAAGTCATTCAACACAGAATCATCACCAAGATTAGAGGTCATATCAAAATGATTAAACATTGGTTCTTTTGCATCAATAGTTAATTCAATGGGTGCACTCAAAATTGTTGGTATTTCAGTTGTTTGATCACATGGCAAAGTCAAATTATCAACGTAGTCCTCTAAAATAGGTGGTGTGATCAAAGTAGTGGGTAGCTCATCAAATGGTGCATTCA
>NW_021283191.1:0-1386 GCF_002162155.2 Triticum dicoccoides
ATCTCCTCATGGATGGAACCCGAATAGGCGATAAACCTGGACTAGAGACTTGAGTGTTTAGGTAGGTCGTGGTCTACACCCACGTCGGCTTTCGCTTGAAGTCTGCCGAGCACATGTCGTGTGCAGACGCTAAGTGGTGGAAACATGTATGAAGAAGTACACCCCTGCAGGGTTAACATCATCTATTCGAATAGCCGTGTCCGCGGAAAAGGACTTCTGGGTTGCCTATATCAGTTCATAGACAAGTGAAAGTGGATACTCTAAAATACGCAAGATAAGCGTGAGTGCTATGGATGGCGCTCTCGTAGGGAGACGGGAGCGGATCCATAGTGGTGTATTGATATGGTGGATATGTGGACTCGTGTGCGCCACCTCAAAAGAGTTACTTGCAGTCGTAGTTCAGGTTAGCCACCGAGTCAAAGCTGGCTTGCTGCGGTTAAACCCCACCATCCCCTTGTTGAAAATGATGCATATGTAGTTAGTTCTGATGTAAGTGTTGCTGGGTACATTTGTACTCACGTTTGCCTATTTTATGTTTTTGCAGAGAGACTTCAGTCTCACTAGTAGTTCCACGTGGACTTCGACGTTTAGCTTGTTACCTCAGCTACGATCTTGTGCCCTCGGCAGGATCTGGTAGATAGTCAGGCTTCTCAGCCTTTTTCATTTATAGATGTCTGTACTCAGACATGTTAAGCTTCCGCATGTGCTTTGACTTGTATGCTCTGATTGTTGGGTCATAAGACCCATGTTTGTAATATCTCGCTCCTCGGAGCCTAATGAATAAACTACTGAGTCGTAGAGTCATTTTGTGATGCCATGTTGTATTGCACATATCGAGCATATTATGTGTATGTTATTGAAATGCTTGGTATGTGTGGGATCTGACTATCTAGTTGTTTATCTTTAGTAGCCTCTCTTACCGGGAAATGTCTCCTAGTGTTTCCACCGAGCCATGGTAGCTTGCTACTGCTCCGGAACACTTAGGCTGGCCGGCATGTGTCCTTCGTTCCTGTGTCTGTCCCTTCGGGGAAATGTCACGCGATGAATACCGGAGTCCTGTTAGCCCGCTACAGCCCGGTTCACCGGAGTCCTGCTAGCCCAGTGCTACAGCCTGGATTCACTCGCTGATGACCGACACGTTCGATGCTGGGTCATGGATGCCTGTCCCTGTAAGTCTGTGCCACTTTGGGTTTACGACTAGCCATGTCAGCCCGGGCTCCTTATCATATGGATGCTAGCGATACTGTCATATACGTGTGCCAAAAGGCGCAAACGGTCCCGGGCAAAGGTAAGGCGACACCCGTGGGAATACCGTGCGTGAGGCCGCAAAGTGATATGAGGTGTTACATGCTAGATCGATGTGGCATTGAGTCGGGGTCCTGACAG
>NW_021283192.1:0-6324 GCF_002162155.2 Triticum dicoccoides
GAGTAATAGTCCACGAAACGGGCCAGAATCGGCCAAAACTGTGAGTGTTGATGACCGACACGTAAACGCACGTCGGGGTTCGTTAATCGTGGAAATCACTCCGGGACCCCAAAACAGTGAGTAATAGTATACAAAAAAGGCTAGAATCGGACAAAAGTGTAAGTGTTGATGACCGAAACGTAAACGCACCCCGCGGTTCGTTAATCGTTGAAATCACTTGGATACCACAAAACAGTGCGTAATACTCCACGAAACGGGCTAGAATCGGCAAAAACTGCGAGTGTTGATGAGCGACACATAAATGCACCCTGGTGTTCATCAATCATGGAAATCACGCCGAGACCCAAAAATAGAATAATAGTCCAAGAAACGGGCCAGAATCGGCCAAAACTGTGAGTATTGATGACCGACACGTAAATGCACCCCGTGGTTCGTTAACCGTGGAAATCACTCCGGGGGCCCAAAAAAGTGAGTAATAGTCCATGATACGGGCTAGAATCAGCCAAAACTATGAGTTTTGATGACCGACACGTAAGTGTCCCTTGGGGTTCAACAACTATGGAAATCACTTCAGGACCTGAAAAAGGTGAGTAATAGTCCACAAAACACGTTAGAATTGGCCAAAATTGTGAGTGTTGCTGACCGACACGTAAACACAACCCGGGGTTCGTAAATCGTGGAAATCATTTCGGGACCCCGATAACTAAGTAATAGTCTAAGAAACGGGCCAGAATCGGCCCAAACTGTGATTGTTGATGACCTACACTTAAGCGCACCTTGGGGTTCAACAACCATGGAGCTCGCTTTGGGGCCCAAAACGGTGAGCAACAGTCCACGACATGGGTCAGAATCGACAAAAACCGCGAGTGTTGATAAGCAACCCGTAAGCGCACCCAGGGGTTCGTTAATCGTGGAAATCTCTCCGGGGACCCAAAAAAGTGAGTAATAGTCCACGAAACGGGCCAGAATCGGCCAAAACTGTGAGTGTTGATGACCGACACGTAAACGCACGTCGGGGTTCGTTAATCGTGGAAATCACTCTGGGACCCCAAAACAGTGAGTAATAGTATACAAAAAGGAAAGAATCGGACAAAAGTGTAAGTGTTGATGACCGAAACGTAAAAGCACCCCGCGGTTCGTTAATCGTTGAAATCACTTCGATACCCCAAAACAGTGCGTAATACTCCACAAAACGGGCCAGAATCGGCCAAAACTGCGAGTGTTGATGAGCGACACATAAATGCACCCCGGTGTTCATCAATCATGGAAATCACACCGAGACCCAAAAATAGAGTAATAGTCCAAGAAACGGGCCAGAATTGGCCAAAACTGTGAGTGTTGATGACCGACACGTAAATGCACCCCGTGGTTCGTTAATCGTGGAAATCACTCCGGGGGGCCAAAAAAGTGAGTAATAGTCCATGATACGGGCCAGAATCAGCCAAAACTATGAGTATTGATGACCGACACGTAAGCGCGCCTTGGGGTTCAACAACTATGGAAATCACTTCGGGACCTAAAAACAGTGAGTAATAGTCCACAAAACACGTTAGAATTGGCCAAAATTGTGAGTGTTGCTGACCGACACCTAAACACAACCCGGGGTCATTTCGGGAACCCCATAACTAAGTAATAGTCCAAGAAACGGGCCAGAATCGTCCCAAACTGTGATTGTTGATGACCTACACTTAAGCGCACCTTGGGGTTCAACAACCATGGAAATCGCTTTGGGGCCCCAAAACGGTGAGTAACAGTCCACGAAACGGGTCAGAATCGACAAAAACCGCGAGTGTTGATAACCAACCCGTAAGCGCACCCAGGGGTTCGTTAATCGTGGAAATCACTCCGGGGACCCAAAAAAGTGAGTAATAGTCCACGAAACGGGCCAGAATCGGCCAAAACTGTGAGTGTTGATGACCGACACGTAAACGCACGTCGGGGTTCGTTAATCGTGGAAATCACTCCGGGACCCCAAAATAGTGAGTAATAGTATACAAAAAAGGCTAGAATCTGACAAAAGTGTAAGTGTTGATGACCGAAACGTAAACGCACCCCGCGGTTCGTTAATCGTTGAAATCACTTCGATACCACAAAACAGTGCGTAATACTCCACGAAACGGGCCAGAATCGGCAAAAACTGCGAGTGTTGATGAGCGACACACAAATGCACCCTGGTGTTCATCAATCATGGAAATCACGCCGAGACCCAAAAACAGAGTAATAGTCCAAGAAACGGGCCAGAATCGGCCAAAACTGTGAGTGTTGATGACCGACACGTAAATGCACCCCGTGGTACGTTAATCGTGGAAATCACTCCGGGGGCCCAAAAAAGTGAGTAATAGTCCATGATACGGGCCAGAATCAGCCAAAACTATGAGTTTTGATGACCGACACGTAAGCGTGCCTTTGGGTTCAACAACTATGGATATCACTTCGGGACCTGAAAACGGTGAATAATAGTCCACAAAACACGTTGGAATTGGCCAAAATTGTGAGTGCTGCTGACCGACACGTAAACACAACCCGGGGTTCGTAAATCGTGGAAATCATTTCGGGACCCCGATAACTAAGTAATAGTCCAAGAAACAGGCCAGAATCGGCCCAAACTGTGATTGTTGATGACCTACACTTAAGCGCACCTTGGGGTTCAACAACCATGGAAATCGCTTTGGGCCCCCAAAATGGTGAGTAACAGTCCATGACACGGGTCAGAATCGACAAAAACCGCGAGTGTTGATAACCAACCCGTAAGCGCACCCAGGGGTTCGTTAATCGTGGAAATCACTCCGGGGGCCCAAACAAGTGAGTAAGTCCATGATACGGTCAAGAATCAGCCAAAACTATGAGTATTGATGACCGACACGTAAGCGTGCCTTGGGGTTCAACAACTATGGAAATCACTTCGGGACCTAAAAATAGTGAGTAATAGTCCACAAAACACGTTAGAATTGGCCAAAATTGTGAGTGTTGCTGACCGACACCTAAACACAACCCGGGGTCATTTCGGGACCCCCATAACTAAGTAATAGTCCAAGAAACGGGCCAGAATCGTCCCAAACTGCGATTGTTGATGACCTACACTTAAGCGCACCTTGGGGTTCAACAACCATGGAAATCGCTTTGGGGCCCCAAAACGGTTAGTAACAGTCCACGAAACGGGTCAGAATCGACAAAAACCGCGAGTGTTGATAACCAACCCGTAAGCGCACCCAGGGGTTCGTTAATCGTGGAAATCACTCCGGGGACCCAAAAAAGTGAGTAATAGTCCACGAAACGGGCCAGAATCGGCCAAAACTGTGAGTGTTGATGACCGACACGTAAACGCACGTCGGGGTTCGTTAATCGTGGAAATCACTCCGGGACCCCAAAACAGTGAGTAATAGTATACAAAAAAGGCTAGAATCGGACAAAAGTGTAAGTGTTGATGACCGAAACGTAAACGCACCCCGCGGTTCGTTAATCGTTGAAATCACTTGGATACCACAAAACAGTGCGTAATACTCCACGAAACGGGCTAGAATCGGCAAAAACTGCGAGTGTTGATGAGCGACACATAAATGCACCCTGGTGTTCATCAATCATGGAAATCACGCCGAGACCCAAAAATAGAATAATAGTCCAAGAAACGGGCCAGAATCGGCCAAAACTGTGAGTATTGATGACCGACACGTAAATGCACCCCGTGGTTCGTTAACCGTGGAAATCACTCCGGGGGCCCAAAAAAGTGAGTAATAGTCCATGATACGGGCTAGAATCAGCCAAAACTATGAGTTTTGATGACCGACACGTAAGTGTGCCTTGGGGTTCAACAACTATGGAAATCACTTCAGGACCTGAAAAAGGTGAGTAATAGTCCACAAAACACGTTAGAATTGGCCAAAATTGTGAGTGTTGCTGACCGACACGTAAACACAACCCGGGGTTCGTAAATCGTGGAAATCATTTCGGGACCCCGATAACTAAGTAATAGTCTAAGAAACGGGCCAGAATCGGCCCAAACTGTGATTGTTGATGACCTACACTTAAGCGCACCTTGGGGTTCAACAACCATGGAGCTCGCTTTGGGGCCCCAAAACGGTGAGCAACAGTCCACGACATGGGTCAGAATCGACAAAAACCGCGAGTGTTGATAAGCAACCCGTAAGCGCACCCAGGGGTTCGTTAATCGTGGAAATCTCTCCGGGGACCCAAAAAAGTGAGTAATAGTCCACGAAACGGGCCAGAATCGGCCAAAACTGTGAGTGTTGATGACCGACACGTAAACGCACGCCGGGGTTCGTTAATCGTGGAAATCACTCCGGGACCCCAAAACAGTGAGTAATAGTATACAAAAAGGAAAGAATCGGACAAAAGTGTAAGTGTTGATGACCGAAACGTAAAAGCACCCCGCGGTTCGTTAATCGTTGAAATCACTTCGATACCCCAAAACAGTGCGTAATACTCCACAAAACGGGCCAGAATCGGCCAAAACTGCGAGTGTTGATGAGCGACACATAAATGCACCCCGGTGTTCATCAATCATGGAAATCACACCGAGACCCAAAAATAGAGTAATAGTCCAAGAAACGGGCCAGAATTGCCAAAACTGTGAGTGTTGATGACCGACACGTAAATGCACCCCGTGGTTCGTTAATCGTGGAAATCACTCCGGGGGGCCAAAAAAGTGAGTAATAGTCCATGATACGGGCCAGAATCAGCCAAAACTATGAGTATTGATGACCGACACGTAAGCGTGCCTTGGGGTTCAACAACTATGGAAATCACTTCGGGACCTAAAAACAGTGAGTAATAGTCCACAAAACACGTTAGAATTGGCCAAAATTGTGAGTGTTGCTGACCGACACCTAAACACAACCCGGGGTCATTTCGGGAACCCCATAACTAAGTAATAGTCCAAGAAACAGGCCAGAATCGTCCCAAACTGCGATTGTTGATGACCTACACTTAAGCCCACCTTGGGGTTCAACAACCATGGAAATCGCTTTGGGGCCCCAAAACGGTGAGTAACAGTCCACGAAACGGGTCAGAATCGACAAAAACCGCGAGTGTTGATAACCAACCCGTAAGCACACCCAGGGGTTCGTTAATCGTGGAAATCACTCCGGGGACCCAAAAAAGTGAGTAATAGTCCACGAAACGGGCCAGAATCGGCCAAAACTGTGAGTGTTGATGACCGACACGTAAACGCACGTCGGGGTTCGTTAATCATGGAAATCACTCCGGGACCCCAAAATAGTGAGTAATAGTATACAAAAAAGGCTAGAATCTGACAAAAGTGTAAGTGTTGATGACCGAAACGTAAACGCACCCAGCGGTTCGTTAATCGTTGAAATCACTTCGATACCACAAAACAGTGCGTAATACTCCACGAAACGGGCCAGAATCGGCAAAAACTGCGAGTGTTGATGAGCGACACACAAATGCACCCTGGTGTTCATCAATCATGGAAATCACGCCGAGACCCAAAAACAGAGTAATAGTCCAAGAAACGGGCCAGAATCGGCCAAAACTGTGAGTGTTGATGACCGACACCTAAATGCACCCCGTGGTTCGTTAACCGTGGAAATCACTTCGGGGGCCCAAAAAAGTGAGTAATAGTCCATGATACGGGCTAGAATCAGCCAAAACTATGAGTTTTGATGACCGACACGTAAGTGTGCCTTGGGGTTCAACAACTATGGAAATCACTTCAGGACCTGAAAAAGGTGAGTAATAGTCCACAAAACACGTTAGAATTGGCCAAAATTGTGAGTGTTGCTGACCAACACGTAAACACAACCCGGGGTTCGTAAATCGTGGAAATCATTTCGGGACCCCGATAACTAAGTAATAGTCTAAGAAACGGGCCAGAATCGGCCCAAACTGTGATTGTTGATGACCTACACTTAAGCGCACCTTGGGGTTCAACAACCATGGAGCTCGCTTTGGGGCCCCAAAACGGTGAGTAACAGTCCACGACACGGGTCAGAATCGACAAAAACCGCGAGTGTTGATAAGCAACCCGTAAGCGCACCCAGGGGTTCGTTAATCGTGGAAATCACTCCGGGGACCCAAAAAAGTGAGGAATAGTCCACGAAACGGGCCAGAATCGGCCAAAACTGTGAGTGTTGATGACCGACACGTAAACGCACGCCGGGGTTCGTTAATCGTGGAAATCACTCCGGGACCCCAAAACAGTGAGTAATAGTATACAAAAAAGGAAAGAATCGGACAAAAGTGTAAGGGTTGATGACCGAAACGTAAAAGCACCCCGCGGTTCGTTAATCGTTGAAATCACTTCGATACCCCAAAACAGTGCGTAATACTCCACGAAACGGGCCAGAA
>NW_021283193.1:0-682 GCF_002162155.2 Triticum dicoccoides
CTATCCAGCAATTGTTCTTCTTTACCTTGGAGTATTACCATCTGTTAATATCAAGGATGTTGTGAGGACTGCTCCACCTCTTAAGAAATTCTTGGTATTGAGACGCTTCTCACCATCACCATTCTTTCTTGGTCCTCGTGTTGCTTCCAACCGGTGTACCAACAAGTGAACGGTGCTGTTTGGATTATGCACTTCTAGCAACCCTATTGCTTTGAAGTTAATGGTCGGTCGTTCATTCTTAGACTGTTGATTATTGAATCACCATTCCAATGTTGGTCGTGCAACCCAGCCCATATTTCGGGTGCACCTTTCAACCAATGTTTAATTGTGTATGTTTTCCTCGAGCATGCATCATTATACCATTTGATCTGATAAATGTCATCTTCTTGTTCACATTATTGTGGAAATCCATCTTTTGAAAATCTCAATGAATTGTCGCTGAGTCAATCAGCCACCTCCTCACCTCTCCTTGGTTTAATGATGAACTATTGTTTCAGAAACCCGCTCCCATAGTTCATTTCCCGAGAAGCTTGCAATGCCATTTCAACGATTTGTGTTGCGCCTTTTCTTCTCGGACATCCTGAGTCTCAGGTATCCTGACACCAATCGGATCTGAATCTCGGTCAAATATGATGGTTGGGACAACTTTCCAAGAGTTATGACGTTGATCCTTTGATGACCC
>NW_021283193.1:759-2056 GCF_002162155.2 Triticum dicoccoides
GGCTGGAGGACCTATCATTATAGATTCCTTTTCAGCAAGGTTATCCATTCGTCCATGAGGAAATTGTAAGACTTATTCTACAAGTTATTCCTGATGGATCCTTCGTGTTACCCAAAGTCTGATCTTCACCTGAAGACCATGTCAATGCTATCTCGAAGCATGTCAATGGTACTCCGATTTTCAACAGGAACATTTGAAGCACGATGCTAAATTTTATTTATCACTTATCCTAAAACCGTTGTATGGGTAATATCATGAGATTCCTTCCCCCTTACCTAAATGGTTTTCTACTTTATATCTTGTCATGGATATCATGCTCTGCTTGTCATTGGGAAGGATATACCCCTGAAATATGTGTTTAAACACATTTTCCTTTCCATTGTTCTGTTTAATCTGATGATCATATTTTCCTTCCGTTGTTGGTTTAACCTTTCTTGTGATCTATATGATCTGAGAAGTAATATTTTCCTGCTTATGTAAACACCTTGTTGTACAATTCTGCCAGTAAGACCATGTTACTTTTGTTGATGACATTCCGGTAACCACCGATGGACGAGAACTTTGCCTACTGGTCCGCCTCGTTCAACGAGCAGGAAAATGGTTCTCTTCGTCCCTCGCCCTTGGTACCGACATTGTGCCGACATAACTGATAGGCTACCCTCTGACATGCCTTGCTATTGTGACCGTGCGAGATGTCACCGCTCCTATTTTTAACCCACATGGTGGGCCCATAACCCACAGTTCCACAGGATCGAAACCTGACTCTCCTGTACACCCCCTGTTCCCAAAGTTATTCCTCACGCGTGGCCTCGTGTGTAATTCACGAGCCACCTTCCGATGAGATCATCAATCTGGTATCAGACGCAATACTTATTCCCATTGCTCTGAACCCCTTTCACACTTCGCTTCAGGCAACGAACGATTGCCTATGCGCTTGAAACTTCTATTTTGCACCTTCTTGCTTTGCTCTCGATATTGTCTTAAATTTCAATTCGAGAGTTACTTTCCGACACCTTCCTCGTTGTTGTCTACCAGATAATCTACCCTGCAGAGATCCATTCTTCGGTATACCCCCTTAATCTTTCGTTAGTACGATGAAATTCCCGAAGAAAGGATGATGACTTCATCATGATGACCTGAAGCAGAGAAAGGAAGACAGCAATATAATGGGTCGACCTCTTCGAGAAGAGCAACCAAAGACGAGAAGATTCGTTAGAATTTCGTAACCAGATCTTTCCCCTTACTCCACCTCTTAAAATCTCGGGACGAGATTTCTTGTAGTGGAGGAGAATTGTGA
>NW_021283194.1:0-1184 GCF_002162155.2 Triticum dicoccoides
CGGTGCGGACGCCGCAAGGCCCGCGGCCGGGGCGGACGCCGCCAACCCCGCCAGCGGGGCAGTGTGATCCGCTTGCGGCAGGAGCGGCGGGACGACGCCTGCGGAGTCCGCAGAGGACGGCGGCGCCGCGGTGTGGACCACGAGGTCACGCCCAAGCGAGGGCGCCGGCGGCGTGGAGAAGACGGAGCCGATGCTCCTTGTCCCGATCGGAGCCGGAATAGAGACGGCATCGAGCGGGAGGTTGAGCAGAGCCGCAAGAGAGGCCGGGAGGAAGCCCGCAGCAGTGGAACCGGTGGTGGCGGCGCTCGACATGGCGGCGGCGCGATCGGTGGCGCGGCGGCGGCGGTGAAGGCGGCGGCGGCTGCGGCGGCGGTGCGGGTATTAGGGTTTAGAAGCGGAAGCGATCGTAACCTAGCGTGATACCATGTAAGACAATAAGTTTTGGGGAACCAGCACAACCCTCTAGGGGTGGCTTATCTCATTATATATAATGATTGTGTTACAATATGTACCATATACGTACATAGGTACAGAAGCTATACATAGTCTAACACAAAGCATGCAAAAAAAAATCCTACGTACTAGTTTACTACATCTACGTACTATCCTACCTACTATTCGTCGTCGGAGATGTCCACGACAACGGTGCCGGACGTCGGCTGGACGGGCGGGTAGGAGGGCTCCGGCTCATCCTCCTCCTACTCGACCTCATCCATGTAGGCGAACATCTCTGCCTCCTCCACAACCTCTTGCGCCTTCATCTCCTGCCGGCGAGGGCTTCTTTCCTTCGCAGTCGACTTCGGCCGGAAGGAATCGAGGATGGCCTGCTGCTCCGTCTGCAGATCCCCATTGCCAGCGTCCCCCGCATCCTTCTCCTTCGGCTCATCCTCCTCCCCCTCCTCCTCCTCCTCCAACTCCTTCTCCGCATCCACTGCATCCGGAGGTAGCCCCGTGGCGATCCGGGCTTTGCGTCTAGCCCGGATCTGCTCTAGATGCTCGAGTCGGCGCTTTGTCGTCAGAAAGAGCTTGCTCCTGACCCGGTGGTGTGGGGGCATGGCTACTAGGCGGACAGGTGAAGTGGAAAGTGGTGACGACGACGAACAGGAGGAGGAAAATGTGGATGGATGATAGGGTCTCGGTGCCGCCGGTCAACTTAAATAGCCGGGCAATGCACTATGCGGCCC
>NW_021283195.1:0-5258 GCF_002162155.2 Triticum dicoccoides
GTACAACAGCTCGGCTAGACGACCAAAGGCAAGGTTGGATAGCCCCACCTCGACCACTTCATCCCACCGACTATCGTCATCGTCATCGTCCTCCACGTGAACGACGACCTCGAACGGTAGCACATCGCAGCCTGCGAAATTAGATGGAGTGGCAGATCCGTGCCCTATCCGGTAAATTTCACGATAACCATTATCTTCCTTCAAACGCTAATTTCAGACTGGTCACAATCTTCAGCCAGAGTATATTTCTAGACTATTAGACGCCATCAATTTTACAGTTGGTGAAAGGTCACCCATTTTTATGTTTCTGCTTCCAGTTCCTGCCATAAAAAATGTGATATGTTGTTCCTTGCATGCATGGTAATTGTTTGCAGGGCAGTGTTTATATGACATTGCGTAGAACAAGAATCAACATAACTCCTTTCTAATGGTTCTATGCAACAAAAAAATTCCTTCAACAATGTCCGATTGTTTAATCCATCGCCGGAGTACAAACCCATCGAAACTGTAATGGTAGCAGTGAAGGTGGCCGCGTCGGAGCAGGTCCTACATTGTTCATGGATGGAGACGATGGGTGGCGCGACCATAAATTCTCCGACAAGGCTTCAAGTCACTTGGATAGGAACGTCATTAGAGGGCATGCATCAGTTGTAGGAACGATCTAAGGCAACAAAATTCATAGGGAAAGCATCAGCTGACTGACAATAGCTAGATTGCCGTGCACACAAGACCAAATAATCAAAATTCTACAGTTTTGCCTTTGCTGCCGGCCCAAGCATCATCACCTTCTGGACTGAAACCAAAGGCATGGGTCTGCATGTCCCATTGTCCAAGTCCACAACAATCGTAGGTGTTGGTGTTGCAAAACTGCAGGGGCCCTCAGTACAAAATAGACTCACTCTGGGCATATCTTAGATCAGTGCTTATTGTATCTCCTTTGCTTGGTCTTTATTTGGTGCTTATTGTATCTCCTTTGCTTGGTCTTTATTTGGTTCTAATGGAACAACTTCCAGTACAATAAAAGAAGAAAGAATCATCGCTTGACTTGCAGGTTCTCCATGCAAGGGCAAACAAATGTTTTGATACAGAACAACACTTGTAAGTGCTACTGTTTGTATGCCCAATTTGGTTATCTCTTATTTTCTGTATGACTATATTATCGTTGTATTAATATTTAGGTGGAAAGTGGAATTAAGCGAGGTCTGAGTGATCTTTGAATTGTTATTTCTCATATGGTTTCTCCTCTTCTCTCTACTTGATTTATTATGCACACAACTTCTTTTGTTTCCTTAAGGAACCATATATGAACCAGTACATAAATAACTCATTTCGCGTGTTATGCATCTACAAATAATTTATTACCTTTCTTTTTACACCTATTTGTTTCCTGAATAACTAATCCAATTCTGTTTTCTCCTTCCGACCACGGGATATTGGACATGGCATTATGACCCTGCTCCTGATTATTCAACCAACAATACCCGCCTAATCATTTTAGGAGATAATTGCACGGTTGTAACCATGTAGTCATGTTGGAATCTTCCAAGTGTGAAGAAATGTTAATGCACCTGCATACACAGATGAAGCATAGTTGCTTACATTTCATCTCCTATAATTAGGTCACAACCGCAGAACACTGTGCATGTGAGGATTACATTTTTCTTTCAAAGAAGAAGATCCATGGGAAGTGTTTTGGCTTATGGCCAGCGTGAAAATCATCGCCTCGTTGTCATTAGCCGATTACCAGTTTTTGACACGTAACATTTGTCCAGATAGTTTCCAACATGTAACATTTTCCCATATAGTTTTCACATGTAACAATTTGCTGGAGAGCTTTCAACATGTTTTCAGTAGCACATGTTGGAAACTATCTGGGCACCATAGTGTTACTCCTGGAGGCTTAACTTTTACAAGGCATGTATCTATTCTTTTTTGTTTTGTCTGTAGATGATAGTCCACTTATCTAGCCTTTTGCTTTTTACCTATTATAGATCTGTCTGTGACACAAATATATCAATCTGGTTTATGTTGTGGTTGCTTCCTAACTAAAAGGTCTTGAATTTGATTCTAAAAATGTTGGAATTTGCACGCATGGTCATATGGATTTTAGCTCAGACCATGCTTGATACTTTCACATTAGTAGCTAATATCTTTGGAACTTACACTTCTAAAAATCTTCCATGATTTTAGGCTAGCCCAAATGTCCATTTACTTTGGTTCCTTACTTATAATTAAAAATCATAATTGGATTGTGAGCTATTTGGACAAGAGAAACTGCCATTGGTGTTGTTATCGAGCTATCGATCCGGTGCATGGCACTGAGAATTTCAACACGAGGGCAAAAAGGGAGGCAGTGAGAGGATTTAAGGTGGACAACAACGGGAGTGAATGGACCGTAGCTAGAAGATATGGACGGGATGGTGCCGTCATCATGTCCTCCAACTTCTAGAAAAGGAGAAAGTGGATCGGTGTGCTCCGAAATTAGAAGTGCATTGTTATTATTTTTTAAAAGTATCCTTGTATTTGCAATTTGTTTGCTGGAAGCAACTCTGTAATAGTTTAATAAGTGACAAGTAGCTATTTGCTTTGCTTTTACTTCCATATGGTGTCAAAGCACATTTCAAGTTGAAGAGGAATCCTAATGTTTACTATAAGATGATTTTTTGCACACATGCATTTTTATGTCAATTTGGATGTGCATTATGTTTATGCGATCGGCAAGGAAAGAAACTTGAATGTATGAGGCGATTGCCCGTACAATGGTAGCAAGTTTAAGCCGATATTTGTCCCGATGCATTCGTAAGCACATGATTGTGAATTACAATGACATTTTTATCAATGTCCCTATACATTTTTTGTCCCGTAGCAACGCATGCAATTTCTATCAACGTTCCTATACATTAGTTTCTTGTCCCGTAGCAACGCACGGGCATTCAACTAGTATGTTTTAATTGTTCAAACATGATTATGTTGTGAGAATATTTTCTTGTATTCTTGATTCGTATCTATGTTGTGACAAATATTTTTCTATATTGTTGGTGATGAATGTGTTAATATTATTATATTCTTGTGTAGATGGATGCAAGGATGGAAGAAGTGGCCAGAAAGGGACAAGAGGGAATGAAACTTCTTGCTGAAAACCTCTATGTTCAGCGGTACTTGAACAAAACATATAGAGATGCTAAGTAAATTGGACTAGAATGTGTCATGGAGTGTTATGGTCAGCCTAGATATTTCTATAAAATGTTTCGGATGAATCCAAAAGTTTTCATGGCACTTCATGATTTGCTTGTTTCTAAATATGTTTTGACATCAGTTAATAATGTTTCATCAATTGAGTCACTGGCCATGTTCTTTTGGATTGTTGGAGGCCCTCAAGCATTTGTTCAAGCCGAAAACTATTTTGTACTCTTGCTTTGGACAGTTCACACAAAGTTTAAGGAAGTTTTTTTATGTTTGCGCAAGTTAGCGAAAGATATCATCAAACTGAGAGATCCTACATTTAGGTATGAGCATGAAAAGATTAGAGAAGAACGTTCATGGACTCATTTCAAAGGCACTATTGGTCCCATAGGTGGATCACATGTGCCAGTGCATGTGCCTACAGATGACATGGTTAGCCATAGATGTCAACATGGTTTTACATATTAGAATGTGCTTGCAATATGTGACTTTAACACGAGGTTTACCTTTGTGGTTGCGGGTTGGCCGGGCTCTACACATGACTCAAGGATCTTGAATCATGCATTAGCACACTTCTCCTCATTTTGGCATGTACCTCCCAAAGGTATAACATAACAACACATGTCATCATTCATTATATTCTTATGTGACACTCTCACTTGGTGATTTGGGGTTCATTTTCAGGAAAATAATATCTTGTGGACTCTGGGTATGCAAACCGAACATGATATCTTCCTCCTTTTAAGGGGAGTACATACCATCTACCAGAATTTCGTCTTCGTCGTCACTGTCCACCTCACGGGAAGTATGAGTTGTTCAATTTTTCACATTAGTCCCTTCGCAATGTCGTTGAGCGTGCTTTTGGGGTGCTCAAGCAAAAATGGCGCATATTAAAAGGGGTCCCAGGTTTCTCACCTCGTACAGAAAAGCATATCATCATTGCTTGCATGGCATTGCACAACTTCATTTGTGGTAGCAAGTTGAGTGACAATTTTTCTTATAAATGTGATGTGGATGATGAATATGTATCTCTAGTGCTACGACGGGAAGTAGCACCCACACAAGCGGGTCCCGTTGAAGAGGATGAGAACGAAGATACCATGGATACTATTCGTAGTAGGATAGCGATTCTTGTCTTGCGATAGCAACATAGATTAGCTATCTTGATGGATGTCGTCATCATGTGAACCATATGTATATTCGATGGTGCATGCCTTTTGTAATATTATTATGGGGTTAATATCTATTTATATGTAATATGCGACATGAAAGTATAATCATTGAATTTATATGTGTTTATTGTGAATCATCTAAATTGTCATATTTTTCCTTTGCAAAACGGTCATTCTATTACCTACCAATGTACATATCACCATTTTATGGTCAAGTTGCACATAAATTTTTTAACTCATTGCCCAAAGTCATTACACACAATTCATAGTCAAATCTACAGTTTCAGCCAAACAACTTCCAGCTTTTCCACAGCCGAAAGTTCATAACAGCTTTTTTTCGCAGCTCACAACTCACAATGAAACACAACCTAATCATTTTCGCAATTTTACAGAAACCCCCCTACTTTTCCTAGTAATTAACCCGTAGTCCACTTTTAAGTGACATGAATTAATGAGAAAACCATGATATTTGGGTTAAGTAACCCATAGTCAATCTAGAATAAATACTCCCTCCGTCCGAAAATACTTATCGGAGGGGGTACTTAAAAAATAGTCATATCATTTAAATCCTAATTTCAATTTTAGCATCTTATATATGAAATTTAATTAGAAAAATGTGTAGAACCTGAATATGATGTTATTTTACTTGTTAACCAATTTTGAAATTCTATTTAGCGTGCAACCTTGATTAATAGCGCATAATCCGTCTCTCTTTCATACCGGCGCCGACCCCGACTGCAAATGAACACCTCGGCAAAATCAGAATGGAGATGATAGAAATTGTCTGTAACCACTCATGCAGGCCTCGGCAAAACCTCGCATGAAAAAAAAATATCAAATTTCTCATCTTATGCGAGAGAGAGGGAGGGAGAGAGAGATTAGGATTGGCCACATTCAAACACG
>NW_021283196.1:0-1604 GCF_002162155.2 Triticum dicoccoides
AGTTGACCCTGCTGACGTCACTGTGACGTGGGGCTGACGCAATAAGTATTTTCTGGATTTAAAAATAATCAGGAAATTCCAGAAAATAGCTAAAACTTCAATAAATCATAGAAATTCAACCGTAACTCCAAATTAAATAATTTATATATGAAAAATTATCAGAAAAATTCAAGGAATCCATCTGTACCATTTTCATGCATGTTTGAACAATGTTTGTCCTCTGTTTTGGACAAAACAAATAAATGGCATTTAAATAATCACATATGGAGTTTGAATTTGAATCTTGGATTGAAACCAACTTCATTTAATTTGGTTTTAGTTGCATTAGCTCAAAACACATTCATTTTTGCCATGTCATGATCATGCATCATATTGCGCATTGCATTGATTGTGTTCCCTTCTGTGTTGCCGGTATTTGTCCCCTCTCGATAGACGTGATACCGATGATGTGATCGTTGACACTGATGAAGACTCAATGTTATCTTCAGAAGTGCCAGGCAAGCAAAACCCCCTTGTTCATTCCGATACAATCCTACTCTCTCGCTCCTGCTCTCTTTTACTGCATTAGGACAACACCGATTCGTCTGTTACTTGCTGCGGTAGCTGAACCCCTTTATCCTTTGCATGACCTGTCATTGCCACAGTAAATAGATGAAACCCACTAGCATGAGTAGGAGTTGTTTGAGCCCTGATGTGCCTACTCATTCATGCTTGTTTGTCATGCCTGCTACTGCTTAGAGTTGAGTCAGGTCTGATTCATCGAGGATGAATCAGAGGTGTGTGAACATGTCCTACTATGTGTGAGCTAAGTGTGTGAACACGATTTGGTAAAAGGTGTCGGTGAGAGGCCATGTAGGAGTACATGGTGGATTGTCTCATTGAAGCCGTCCTTAGGAACTGAGTTCTGTGTTTGTGATCCATGATTCAGCTACTACCATGCATTGGGCCCTGAAATATGACCCCGCTCGACTTCTTATTCACCCTAGTCCTCTGTCCAGGAGTTGCAAGTAGTTTCTGGTGTTTGTAGCTTACTGGAGGCCGTGGACAACGCTGACCGTAGGGGTGGGCTGTGATGCGGTAGGTACGTGGCACGGTGTACCGGATGCCCGTTTGGTATCTCGGGAACCCTGTTCACATCGTTAGGGGCTGTGAGCGAAACTCCGGCCGGATCTCCTCATGGATGGAACCCGAATAGGCGATAAACCTGGACTAGAGACTTGAGTGTTTAGGTAGGTCGTGGTCTACACCCACGTCGGCTTTCGCTTGAAGTCTGCCGAGCACATGTCGTGTGCAGACGCTAAGTGGTGGAAACATGTATGAAGAAGTACACCCCTGCAGGGTTAACATCATCTATTCGAATAGCCGTGTCCACGGAAAAGGACTTCTGGATTGCTTATATCAGTTCATAGACAAGTGAAAGTGGATACTTTAAAATGCGCAAGATAAGCGTGAGTGCTATGGATGGCGTTCTCGTAGGGAGACGGGAGCGGATCCATAGTGGTGTATTGATATGGTGAATATGTGGACTCGTGTGCGCCACCTCAAAAGAGTCGCTTGCAGTCGTAGTTTAGGATAGCCACCGAGTCAAAGCTGGCTTGCTGCAG
>NW_021283197.1:0-1188 GCF_002162155.2 Triticum dicoccoides
GTCGCAACCCCCTTGCCACGTTCAGTCGAAGGGTCGTGGACGAGCTTCGACCGCCTTTCCGAGCGCGGTGGCACGACCTCCTCCTCTTCCTCCTCGTCTTCGGCATCATCATCATCGCCGTCGTCATCATCATCGTCGTCGTCGTCCCCTGCAACGTCCGAGTCCCATTCCTCCTCGTCCTGGCTCTCGCCCCCACTCGCCTCACCCTCCTCAGTCGGAGTTTGTGCCCCATTGGGCATCGAGTACAGCTCGGTGAGGGCCTAGCAGATGTCAAGACAATGATCAGTCGACCAGTCGGCAGAGTAAACAGAGATGAATGCGACAAGAATGCAGTGGAGAGCAGGGCAAGTGTACCTTATTTGGATCACTGTTGTGGTCGAGTGGAGGAATCCTTCTGGCTCCGCGTGGGTTGTCCTTGTTTCCGGTGACGGCTACCATCCATCTTTTCAGAGTGACATCGTCGACTGCTTCTGGATGGACTCTAGTCTCGTCTTCGGTCCCACAGTACAACCACATGCAGTGGCTCCGGAACTGGAGAGGCTGGATGCGACGCCTGAGGAAAACCTCCAGGAGGTCCATGCCCGTCACTCCCTCCCGAACCAACTGCACCACGCGCTCCATCAACATCTTCACGTCAGCTTTCTCCTCCGGAATCAGCTTCAGAGGGGAAGGCTTGCTCACTCGGTCCATGGCGAACGGAGGGAGTCTACTCGACTGCCCTGGCGTCGACTGGACCTGGCAGTAGAACCAAGTCGACTGCCAGCCTCTGACGGACTCGGGAAAGGTCATGGGCGGGAAGGTGCTCTTATTCCTCACCTGAATCCCCAGGCCTCCGCACATTTGGACGACTCGGGTTTTCTCATCACCTGGGCTCGCCTTCTTCACGGTCTGAGATCGACACGTGAATATATGTTTGAACAAACCCCAGTGCGGTCGACAGCCCAAGAAACCCTCACACATGGACACGAACGCGGCAAGATAGGCAATGGAGTTTGGGGTAAAGTGGTGGAGCTGCGCTCCGAAGAAGTTCAAAAAGCCACGAAAGAAAACACTCGGCGGCAAGGAAAACCCGCGATCAACATGGGTGGCCAAAAGCACACACTCACCCTCTTCTGGCTGGGGCTGCCACTCCTTCCCCGGAAGCCTCACAGCTCCGTGGGGGATCAAGCCCTCGTTGGCCATGTCGAG
>NW_021283198.1:0-1921 GCF_002162155.2 Triticum dicoccoides
GCATTAGTCCCTTAACCTATAAGTCTTCAATACACCAAAATCACTAAGGGGCACTAGATGCACTTACAATGATCTAGCCTTGACTTTTTTGCTTTATGATCCTTCTATGTAATCGAGTCCGTGAGCTATATATAATAAAGATTAGTGTTGAGTCAAGGGCTTGATTATCTTGCTATGATCTTGAGGGAATAAAATAAAAGAGAAAGAATAAAAAAAAGAAATAAAGAGATCATATGGATCTTATGGATAGTAATGACTTCACATATAAAGAGTATGATGAATAAAAGTTGTTGAGAGTTGACAAACATAGTTTTGGTCATCGTTGCAATTAATAGGAAGTAATAAAGAAAGAGAGATTTTCACATAAAAATATACTATCTTGGACATCTTTTATCATTGTGAGAACTCATTAAAATATGACATGCAAAAGAGTTGACGTTGGACAAGGAAGATAATGTAATGGGTTATGTTTTCTTACATCTGAAATAAATTATATTGTCATGGATTATCCAACATGGTGATTGATGACAATATAGGTTAAGTTTTCAATGGGGATAAACATATGAAAATATTGAGGAATTTGATTGCAAGATATAGAAGAACTCCCCCTGAATATGTGCATGATGAGGTATTTGCTTTTGAAGCATTGCACACTTGAAGAGTAGAATCATGGAGATCTCCCCCTATATCTTGTAATTCATACACGCATTTGACATATCACAATGAAGAATTTGAAATGCATGATGAAATATGGTGACTGATGTAATTTAGCATGCGTGCATTAGCATTTATGAGGAATAAGCATGCAGAAAAACATATCAAAAGTATCAAAGCACCATCGGTTTAAGTTTACAACTCGATCCAATAAAGTCTCAGAAGAACGAGAGTTGTAACTTAACAAAAAAACGCCCATATAGAAAGACCCGCTTGAAGACTAACTCAAAATTCTCCCCCTTTGTCATCAAATGACCAAAAGGATCGAATATGAGGACTAACGCCCCTGAAGAATATCAAGTTGATGAAGGAGCGCCAGCGTTGTTGGGGTCGTTTGTCGTGGAAGGGCCTGCCGCAGTGTTTCCAAGTCTTCATTCTCGTCGGTATCGCGTGATGAAGAATATGAGATGGCCACCAAAGAAGGAACCTTGACCTTCTTGAATTTCTTCGGTGGAGGTGCAGACCAGTCAAAATCTTCCTTGAGACCCATTTTCTTGAGATCTTCTTCACCATACAGATGTGACAGTATTGCCCAGGTGCGATCGAAAACTTCATGGAGGTAGTAATGGTTTTTCTTCACTGCATTGTGTGTAGCAGTCATGTTGTGAAGAAATGAACCAAACTGATGCTTAACCCATTTATGATTTCGATCCACCTTCTGGTGAAGACTAAGCAGAAGCTCACGATCAGTCATCACACGAGGAGCAGTGGCTTGAGGAGTAGACTTGGGTGCATTGGCAGAGTCATGTGTGGCAGAGTCATCATTGGTGGAATAAGATGCAGCTTTGCAAAACTATCCATCCAATGGACGAATGCCTTCATCTATAACAGCTGGTGTCTTGCCCTTTTCATCAGCTAAGGAATAGGTCTGCTTGAGGACTTCAATCGGGGGCAAGTAGCTGAGGTGATTCTGAAAATCAGCTTTGTAGTTGAGTGAAGACCTTGTGCTGAGGAATCTCATAATCCAAGGTGCATAAGGCTTCAGCTCAAACGGAGAAAGTGCAACATTTGCCAGACTCCTCATGAAGAAATCATGATAATTGACAGGAATGCCATGAACGATATTGAATACCAGATTCTTCATGATGCCAACAATTTCCTCATTAGATGAGTCACGGCCTTTGATGGGACTCATTGTCCTCGTTAGAATGTGATAGACAATTCTGGGCACATATAGTAATTCCTTCACGAGGAATTTGGTTCGTGG
>NW_021283199.1:0-1375 GCF_002162155.2 Triticum dicoccoides
AACACAACTTGTTCCAATTTTTCAGGCCAGTTTTAGAATTCTTTGACTCCTCATATCAACTCGGAATTGAGTGATTCTTTTTGCATTGGAAAGCTTGAGTTAGTAGCATTCTTTGAAAGAATTTATCAGAAAATTGTCTCAAACTTTTCAAGAGGAAAGTTGGAGAGAGAGTTGTTGTATATCCTGCTTGGCAGTTGTTTTTCATCATTATCTTCACTGTCGTTGTGATCTTCACTTATATCTTGCTGTCAAGAGCTACTTAGTATCCTTCATTGATGCTAGTTGTGCTACGCCGTGACCTCATTAGTGTTCTAGGCTCGCGTCTCTAGTCCGGTCTAGCCTAGGACCAGCACAGTACCGTCGTTGAGCGTTTATTCAACATTGCATCTTTGAATTGATTATTGCTAATCTTTTGCTACCATATATAGCCAACCCAGCTCCACATATTTCTACACCGTGTATACGTACTCTCCCCTGGCAATCGCTTTACTCAATATTCGGAGTTACTTGACACTGCTGGTTGCCGATCACCGCCTGCTGCATGGTAAGAACTTGTAAGACATTGATATTTGCTTTACTGTGAGCGTTTTACCACCACATCCTAGTAGTTATAGGAACATTATTTTTGGGTTTTGTTTCTTGTTCTACTAATCATGACAGGATCCAGAGTCAATTCATGGGCTTTGTCGATCGCGGGAGACGTGCCACCACCTTTGCAAATACCACAACCGTCACGAGAGGTGCACAAACATCCAAATGCACATGATCAGGTTAATATATCTATACCACCATTTAATGGTTGTTTTAAACCTACTTTATTTATTGAATGGGAGTTCAACATAAAAAATATATTTGCTTCCCATAATTTCGATGAACATAAAAAGGTTAAGGTTGCGGTTGGTTCTTTCACTGGTTATGCTTTGGTTTGGTGGAGTGAATATTGTCGGTTACACCCTGATTATATACCTACTACTTGGGATGATTTGAAACTTGCCATGCAACATACTTTCGTCCCTGCTTATTATACTCGTGACATGATTAAGGAGTTGCAACACTTAAAACAAGGTAGTGAAATTGTAACAAAATATTATGATGATTTACAAACTACCTTGTTGCATTCCTCTTTAGAAGAAAGTGAAGATGATTTTATGGATAGATTTTAGGGAGGATTAAACCGTGATATTCAAGAGATACTAATTCATGAAGAGTGTTATCCTATGGACCATTTGTTTCATCTTGCTTGCAAAGCTGAACAGGAAATAAAACGACGTGTTGGCCATGAGGAGAACAAGCGCACGGTGCACATTCCAAGAGTTGATATGATTGTTTCTTCAACTACTAGGCATACTATGACAACCACATCCGTTGTTGTCAG
>NW_021283200.1:0-1026 GCF_002162155.2 Triticum dicoccoides
AAAAAACGATCCATTTCACCTTAGTTAGCTCAAAAACATGGCATTTCACCTTTGTTAGCTCATAAATGACCCATTTCAACTAAGTTAGCTGAAAAATGATCCATTTCACTTTAGTTAGCTCAAAAACGATCCATTTCACCTTAGTTAGCTCAAAAACGATCCATTTCACCTTAGTTAGCTAAAAAACGATGTCCTTCACCTTAGTTAGCTCATAAACGTCCCATTTCAACTAAGTTAGCTCATAAATGATCCATTTCAACTAAGTTAGCTCATAAACAACCCATTTCAACTTAGTTAGCTCATAAATGATCCATTCCACCTAAGTTAGCTCATAAATGATCTATTCCACCTAAGTTAGGTCATAAATGACATATACTTCTTGTTCTAGTCTTCTTGTTCTATTCACCTATTTCTAACTTTCTTATTTACCATTTTGCAGATTTCACTCACTTCATGGAAGCTAGCTTGCTATGATGGAGTGCTTCCTTTTTCTTTGCTAAAACTTTGCATTGTATCTAGCTTGCTATGATAGAACTTGCTATGTTGATGAAACTTTGCTATGTAATATGTATATGGAACAATGTGTATGGATGGAACTTGATGGAACTTGCTATGTTGATGAAACTTTGCTATGTCATATGTATATGGAATTATGTGCTGGATATGTGATATGTTTGCTGTTAAATATATGTATATATGTCATATATATTTGCTGTGAAAATTGTTGGATTAAGAAAAAACAGAAAAAAGAGACAATATGCAGGCTCTTTGCCGTCTGCCACCGACGGCAAAGGGCTCTTTGCCGTCTGCTGCTGACGGCAAAGAGGCCACGTGGCAGGCAACTGTGCTTCCTGGGAGGCTGACCAATTTGGTCAGTTTGCCTGCAGTGGCTGACGGCAAAGGCTTTGCCTTCGGCGGAGGACGGCAAAGGTTAAAAACTTTGCCTACAGTGGCGGACGGCAAAGGCCTGCCGTGTAGTGACGTCGGCTGACGTCACTCGGCGGACGACAAAGGCCTTCCGATGTT
>NW_021283201.1:0-1149 GCF_002162155.2 Triticum dicoccoides
GCATTTTTTTCCATGTATGCATGTCATTGTCGATATACCCCCTCCCCGTTAACTTCGACAGGAGGGGGGGTCGATATAACCCTCCCCCATAACTTCGACATGAGGGGGGGTCGATATACCCCCGCCCTGATAACTTCGACATGAGGGGGGGTCGAGAACTAGTTTAGGGGGTCGAGGGTTGAGAACTAGTTTAGGGGGTCGAGGGTTGAGAACTAGTCTAGGGGGTCGAGGGAAGAAGGGGAAGAAGAGGGAGAAGAAGAGGGAGAAGAAGAGGAGAGGAAGAAGAGGAAGTCTTCTCCTCTATTTTTTCTTCTTCTTCCTATATGTATTAGTTTTTTTATTTAGGTTGTTAATTAGTAGATATTAATTTTGTTCATATATGTATGGATGCATGTGATATGTATGTATGTATGCATGTATTGGGTATGTCGTTGTCGATATACCCCCTACCCGATAACTTTGACATGAGGGGGTCGAGAGGGGGTCTAGGGTCGTCGAGGGTTCGAGGGGTCGAGGGGTCCAGGGTCGTCGAGGGTTCGAGGGGTCGAGGATCGCCGAGGGGTCGAGAGAGGTTTCCTAATGTCAAAGTATTGAAGAAATCCATGGGCCGACGCGCCCGAGCAGCCAGCCTCCTCCTTCTCCGCCTCGTCAGCAAGGGCGGAAGAGACCTGCCGCCGCTCCGGCTGCTCCGGCGCGTCGTAGTCCTTCTTCTCCACCTGGTAAGCAAGTAAAGAAGACAACTGCTCCGTCTGCTCGGCCGACGTCTAGCAGTACAGCCAGAGGCGGGAGGACATACAGATTCGGTCCTTCTCTGAAGACTCCAGAGAAGTTACCATACGAGAGGACCCCGGAGGAGAACGCCGAGATCGCACGAACCGAAGTGGACGACTGGTTTCAAGGGTTGAAAGCAAAGAGACATCCACTTCCAGAGGAGAAGGTAGATCCGGTGAAAGCGAAGCGCACTCTGGCTGCCCTGACAAAACCACCCAAGTCTCCGCCGAAAGGAAACTATGAGCGCATTATTGGAAAGGAATTTGCCGAAGCGGAGCGGTCGGGAAGTACTGTCAGTGATCAAAGGCTGAAAGAACGACGAGCTGGGAAACAAATTGCCCAGCTCGGCGAACAAGCGAAGCAATCGTGCCCCCCCCC
>NW_021283202.1:0-26508 GCF_002162155.2 Triticum dicoccoides
GAAACAAGAGATAGGGTTGATTTCGGACTCCTCCCCCAAGGGCCACGAAATTCCCCCCTCTTCCTCCATATATACAGCCCTTAGGGCATCGTTTAGACTTTGGGTTTTGTTTAGATTAAAAGTTCGCCATAGCTGCAACTTCGCGTACTTCGTTTGTGTTCAACGACCAGACAAAGGCGTCACAGAACCCCACCTTGATCAATAAAGCTTTCATCTTATATTCGCAATATCCAGATTGCAATCTCAGTTTCTTGCTTGTTCTTCGTTTGCTCGCAGGAAACAGACCCTCGTGGTCAGGTTGATCGTGCTCCGGCGTGGTCAATAACCTCTCGGAGTTGGTTTAGCGATTGCTAAGGCGCGACGTCCTCGCACGTTCGTAGTCGGATCGTCAAAGTCGACTTCCACCAAAGCGAAATCCACCATCTCATCGAAAGACGGGACACCTTTGCCTCTATCACTAAAAAAAGAGACAAGGTGTACATGTTGTATATGTATATGTCATCCATTTTTACTTCCCTTGATTTTTGCATATATGACACATGAATAGATGAGTAACTTGCATAGTTCATAAAATCTAAAGCCAAAAAATTAGCACAAGAAGTAGAAGGCATGAAAATATTGCAACTCAGTTTGCACATATAAGTGAAGCTCTTATTCATTTCAAAAGATTGACAATGTTCATCATTAAACCATCCCAACATTGGTGAATAAACCTTACTTGCATCAAATTTACATGCTACAACATGCTTAAATAAGCAAACATGCAATAAGTCATTCAACACAGAATCATCACCAAGATTAGAGGTCATATCAAAATGATTAAACATTGGTTCTTTTGCATCAATAGTTAATTCAATGGGTGCACTAAAAATTGTTGGTATTTCAGTTGTTTGATCACATGGCAAAGTCAAATTATCAACGTAGTCCTCTAAAATAGGTGGTGGGATCAAAGTAGTGGGTAGCTCATCAGATGGTGCATTCAAATTGACAAGGCATTCATCATTCTCATGTAGAGATGGAAGATCAGTACCTTTGTCATTACCTCTTATGATCAACTCAGATGATGTAGTCACTCTCGGGGGCGATATGTCACATGGTGGAGGTGATGTAGTCCTGACAACAACGGATGTGGTTGTCATAGTATGCCTAGTAGTTGAAGGAACAATCATATCAACTCTTGGAATGTGCACCGTGCGCTTGTTCTCCTCGTGGCCAACACGTCGTTTTATTTCCTGTTCAGCTTTGCAAGCAAGATGAAACAAATGGTCCATAGGATAACACTCTTCATGAATTAGTATCTCTTGAATATCATGGTTTAATCCTCCCCAAAATCTATCCATAAAATCATCTTCACTTTCTTCTAAAGCGGAATGCAACAAGGTAGTTTGTAAATCATCATAATATTTTGTTACAGTTTCACTACCTTGTTTTAAGTGTTGCAACTTCTTAATCATGTCACGAGTATAATAAGCAGGAACGAAAGTATGTCGCATGGCAAGTTTCAAATCATCCCAAGTAGTAGGTATATAATCAGGGTGTAACCGACAATATTCACTCCACCAAACCAAAGCATAACCAGTGAAAGAACCAACCGCAACCTTAACCTTTTTATGTTCATCGAAATTATGGGAAGCAAATATATTTTTTATGTCGAACTCTCATTCAATATATAAAGCAGGTTTAAAACGGCCATTAAATGGTGGTATAGATACATTAACCTGATCATGTGCATTTGGATGTTTGTGCACCTCTCGTGACGGTTGTGGTATTTGCAAAGGTGGTGGCACGTCTCCCGCGATCGACAAAGCCCATGAATTGACTCTGGATCCTGTCATGATTAGTAGAACAAGAAACAAAACCCAAAAATAATGTTCCTATAACTACTAGGATGTGGTGGTAAAACGCTCACAGTAAAGCAAATATCAATGTCTTACAAGTTCTTACCATGCAGTAGGCGGTGATCAGCAACCAACGGTGTCAAGTAACTCCGAATATTGAGTAAAGCGATTGCCAGGGGAGCGTACGTATACACGGTGTAGAAATATGTGGAGCTGGGTTGGCTATATATGGTAGCAAAAGATTAGCAATAATCAATTCAAAGATGCAATGTTGAATAAACGCTCAACGACGGTACTGTGCTGGTCCTAGGCTAGACAGGACTAGAGACGCGAGCCTAGAACACTAATAAGGTCACGGCGTAGCACAACTAGCATCAATGAAGGATACTAAGTAGCTCTTGACAGCAAGATATAAGTGAAGATCACAACGGCAGTGAAGATAATGATGAAAAACAACTGTCAAGCAGGATATACAACAACTCTCTCTCCAACTTTCCTCTTGAAAAGTTTGAGACAATTTTCTGATAAATTCTTTCAAAGAATGCTACTAACTCAAGCTTTCTAATGCAAAAAGAATCACTCAATTCCGAGTTGATATGAGGAGTCAAAGAATTCTAAAACTGGCCTGAAAAATTGGAACTTGCTTTAGAAGCCGATTTTGAGGTGTCAAATATTGAACTTGCTTCTGCAACTATTTAGATGCAGCTCGTCGCTATCTTCAATTTGAGTACTCACGGAGCCAAAACTGACTTCGTATGAGGAAGATACACCTGTTTTACTGAATAGTGCGCAAAACAGATTCCAATCCGAGTTCAGGTACGAGATTGATTCTAGATAGATCCAATTTTTTTTTCTCTTCTCTTTTTTTTCTCACACTTTTTTTTCTTTTCCTTTGTTTTTTTTCTCTGACTTTTTTTTACTTTTTCTCTAACTTTTTTTTCTCTGACTTTTTTTCTCTCTCTTTTTTTCTCCCTCTTTCCAAGACAAACTAGATAAGATGCAGATTGGATCAGGCGAAGATGTGAATGACCTCAACTATGATTATGATAATGAACAGTGCGTAGCACGTGGTGGAAATTAATAGATGGGATGGTGGACGGCGGAAGGGATAATGATGCAGCGGCGGCGTGACTAATATGAACAGAACTCGAAACTCTAAAGGAACTAGACACTAAGACCAGCAACTGACACGACGATGCAACTGATAATTCAACTATGCAAGCAATGAATAGAAAATTGTAAAGGCTCAGACTGGCTTGGATAAAGGATGAACAGATCTAACTTTTTTTTGTGGCTTTTTCATGGACTATAGGTATGAATGACAGATGCGATCTAAACTATGAAAAACTGTAAAATCTCACCGAGCAACCTGAAAACTGATACCACTTGATAGAGGCGGGGTGTCCCGATCTTTCGATGAGATGATAACTATCCATTTGGTGGAGACGACTTTGACGATCCGACTACAAATGTGCAACGACGTTGCGCCTTAGCAATCGCTAAACCAACTCCGAGAGGTTATTGACCACGCCGGAACACGATCAACCTGACCACGAAGGTCTATTCCTGCAAGCAATCGAAGAACAAGCAAGAATATGATAAAAGCGATCTGAATATCGCGAATATGTATGAAGTATTGATAATGGTGGGGATCCGAAAAGTGGTCTTGGTCTGGTCGTTGGACACAAACGAAGCACACGAAGTTGTAATGGCTAACTTTTAACTAAACAAATCCCAAGCAAAAGCTACTAGATGGATCTACTTATATAGGAGCAAGGGGTGGCGGCCAAGGAGGTGGGAGGACGTCCCAAGGCAGCCTAAAACTAAATCTAGGTCGTACAAGGCCAATGGGCCCAAGTGGAGGTGATGTAACACCTTTGGACTTGTAGTTTGACTCGGATTCTGCTGCAGCATCAGATTGTTTCGTCCACAACTCAACGCTCCGGACGAATTTGAAGGTGATTCCAATTGGGTTGGAAAGTGCACGAAATCGAGTTTCCAACAAAAAAAGAATCACCCAATTCGGAGTCCGTATGAAAATCTTGTGTGCGTTTTGAGTCAGGTATGTCTGTGCAGTCCGAATCTGAATCCAGAACGTGAGAGACTTGGACTCTATCTTCTCTTGGGCCAAAAGTGACGTGAGAGAACTTTTTGGACAGCAAATAAACATCTCTTTCTTCCTTATCTTCATATGTGGATTGTACAAATGTCCCATACACCTGCAATTAGACAAAACACAAAAGTGTGTGAAGTATTTTTGTTCTGGATAACATAAATAGATTATTGAATAGTTTGCACTAGAAATCACCTGACAAATATGCATATATGCAATATTTTTGGTCATATCCAAGGTAGTCATGTCCTCATCAACAAGTTCAAAGGATTGTCAAACATGAAGTGACAATAGAATTTTCACAAGTTATCCTATGGAGCATAGCATCACAACTAGGCAACTCAACATGCTCATCATCATATTCATCATAAATAGGTAAGTCAAGACCTGAGGAAGTCGCACTAGCATGAAGCATGGTAATAGGTGGGTCAACATCATGGGAGCAATCAATGTCAAGAGAGTCCACTAGTGGGACAAGAGAAGCACCATCACCTATGTTACCTTTGGAGCGTCGCTCATGTGTTGTAGGTGAGGTGTTGATAATCCATTCGTTGTCATCTTCATCTTGATGGAACCATGTGGGGGTGTATCATCATCCACCATGGCCATCGGTGTTTCCATTGGAGGGATGGACTCGTCGAGGATAGGCATGTCGTCATGTAGGAGACCTAGCACCAAAGAAGAAAACACACTAGGAGTAGAGGTTAAGTTGTTAGAAATCATAGTGGCCTCACATGCTGTGTCAACTACCTCACTCACTAAGTGTTGTGGCTCACTCACAAGGATGCTCTCACTCGTATGGTAGGTGGAGTCACTCAAATGGCTCTCAACCTCACATAGGATGTGTTGCATGCTCTCATGTGTGGGGCTAGTGGTGGTCACACTCATCCTCTCATAGGAAATGCTCTCAATGTCACGTATGGTGGAGTCACTCATGTGGTGGTGGCTCTCCTCACATGGCACTTTGGGCATCTCTTCATATGTGGGTGTCGAAGAGGTGTAGGTGCAAATGTCTCCATGCGCGGTCGCGTAGCTTGACTCGGAGTATGAGTCTAATGTGGGCACCGTCTTCATGTTGTTGAAGAGGTTCGCGCTCATAGTCGTGGTCGAAAGGGATGGCCCTTGCTCGACCTTCTTGTCGCCGTCTTGGTGTTGGAGGCCCATATGATGTGGCACCTCGTAGCTCGTCTCCATGACCGAAGGGAATTTCCCATGCTCGGCCATCTTCCTTGGGGGGCTTCCGAAGATGGAAGTGTCACCCTCCCTCGTAGGTAGTCGCCTTGGACTTGATGAAGTCATTGTAGGCATACTTGTGGGAAGTAGGCGAAGATGCCGTACGTCCAAAGGCGAAGATGCCTTGAGAACACTTGGCGAAGATGCCGAAGTGGTTGATGTAGCCGTAGCGCCGTCTTGGTGGTGGTCGTCTCGCGGTCTTCTTTTATGCTCATGAAGCTTCGACTTGGCGTGTTGGGACTTGTGCATTTGTGCTTGTGGAGCATCTTCATGATGATGGTGTTGTTGTCGCGCTTGAGCTCGAAGGCGTTCGTCGTCGTCATGCACATGATGCTTGGAGGTGACTTGCCCTTCATGACGATGTTGATCACGAACGTGATGGTGGTCGCCATGATGAGGACATCAATACCATTGTTACACCCACAGCCCCTACTGCTACATATACGGGACCAATTACTAGAGCTCGCGCACGCCAATTAAATTATCAGGTACTTTCATTTCTTGGTAATGATTCTAATGTTCATGAGAATATGATGCTGCCTAAATTGGATACATTTGTTTTGCTTACAAATGAAGGGCCTAGCTTGGAGAAGGATGAACATTGGAGCAAGAACAAGCATGGAGATGATGGCATGCGCAAGGGGAACAAGAACGGAGTTACAAGTGATGATTTCAGGACTTTGAAGCCACCATAATGGGCACATGAAGCCTTGGACGAAATATACAAGATGCCACTTCATAACTTTCGTCCCGAGGTTATTATAGGTGCTGCGTCACCTTATTATTGGGCCAGGCCCATGTAATTTCGAAATACATAAGTATAGGCTATTTTTAGAGTCCGTATGTGTGGGGAAACAAGAGATAGGGTTGATTTCGGACCCCTCCACCAAGGGCCACAAAATTCCCCCCTCTTCCTCCATATATACAGCCCTTAGGGCATCGTTTAGACTTTGGGTTTTGTTTAGATTAAAAGTTCGCCATAGCTGCAACTTCGCGTACTTCATTTGTGTTCAACGACCAGACAAAGGCGTCACAGAACCCCACCTTGATCAATAAAGCTTTCATCTTATATTCGCATATCCAGATTGCAATCTTAGTTTCTTGCTTGTTCTTCGTTTGCTCGCAGGAAACAGACCCTCGTGGTCAGGTTGATCGTGCTCCGGCGTGGTCAATAACCTCCCGGAGTTGGTTTAGCGATTGCTAAGGCGCGACGTCCTCGCACGTTCGTAGTCGGATCGTCAAAGTCGACTTCCACCAAAGCGATATCCATCATCTCATCGAAAGACGGGACACCTTTGCCTCTATCACGCCATGTAAATGTGGACGAGGACGATTTGCACTTGCATCTTTTTCGCGCTCCAAAGACTTGTGGCTTGAACGTCGTCGTCTCGAGGATGATGAAGTGGAAGAAGACTTGATCAAGGCCCGAATCTCTTCCATCCTCGCATGTTGCTCCTCCTTTTGTGCGGCAAGCTTGTTGTCGATGTAGTCCCTTTTCCTTGCTTCGGAGTGGAAAATGTCGATGGAGATGTTCTCAATGCGCTCTTGCAATCTTGATTGTGCGCCTTGCATTTGTCGTTGTAGATCGAAGATGGACGCTTTGGTTATGTACTTGTTCACGCCGTTGTTGTTGTCGAGGACCGGAGAGGAAATGCCTTGCCTATCCATCACAAGACTCGAGCAAATATGAGTGGGAGAAAGAGAAGAACTTATACAAATGTACCTTGACCGATGTTGACAATGAATCAAGTTCACTCAAATGCGGACAATGAAATAGCACTATTGGTACCAATCCTTGTCGGTTCTCACACCTACACAAGTAAAGCTTATAGTGGAGCTCGGTGAGGATAGTGGCACAAAAATTTAATGCAAAATGTTAGCAAGAGTCAATAATGTTGAAAGAGATTCACAAATTCGCAAGTGAAACAAGTAGACCAATAGCAATATGGAAGGCACACGGAAACGCACACACGGATAGATAAATGGGGTCGTGCAACCAAGGAATGAGCACAAAATGTGGAATCCACGGAAAACGCTCGTGTTGCACAACTCAAGAGAGACGCTAGCATGATTGCTCAATAGGCGGATACGACACTTGTGCACAACCTATAAGATGCAAAATGGATAAACTTTATCCCAAGTATGCTATGTATGTATGGTTCCCGGTGTTTCTCTCAAGATGATCCAAGATGATCGGATATGACAATCTTATATGCAATGTGGTATGATGCTATGGCACTTGCTTACAAGCTTCTTTGCTCTCTTTCTCTTTTGCTTAAAAGCTTTATTTCTTTTTTTTTCTATGGCCACTTTGCACAATGCACAAACCAAGATAGCAATTGTGTATATGCGGGAACAAACTTGTGACACAAGATATGATAGCAATATATGCACCACGATGATATGGTATGTATGCTATGGGAAGTATGATCACTAATGTGCACAAGTAACGTTGCCGGCAATACTCAAATGGCTAGTCTCGATAGGCAAGCGACGCAAAAGTAAGGCTAGGGGTTAACAATGCAATAGCAAGGGAATATACAATGGAGGGATACCGTCCGACGATGATGAGTAGCGGTGTTCTTGATGTAGATACCAAGATGATGGAGACTCGTCCCTAAGTAGCCGAAACACCTTAGGAAACGGAAAAACCGCGAACTCAAAATCTCACACGTCAAATGTCAAAATGGTGGTAGCAGAAATGCGGTGGTGGTTGCACTTGGCAATGTGGAAGTGAGATGATGGGCTATACACGAGTCGGAGTTGAAGTTGCCGTCCCTAAGTAGCCGAAACACCTTAGGAGACACAAGCCGCAACTCAAACAAGCTCAAACAAAATTGGGTTAGGTTAGGTTGGTGGAAGTGTATGATGGGCAAGGTTATGTGGAAGTGGTGGTGGTGGTTGATGAAGAAGTAATCGTCCCTAAGTAGCCGAAACACCTTAGGAGACTCTAATCACAACTCATACAACCACATATGCAATGGGGAACAAAATGGGTTAGGTTGCGGAAGTCGGTGGTGGCTATGCGGATGATATGGTGGAAGCCCTAGGCAAAGATGCCAAAATCCCGAAAATTTGATGGTGTCAAATGGTGTTGGTGGTATTTTTGTGGGATGGGGGATGTCAATAGCTTCAAAACGAGCTAAAGAACGTCAAAAAGGACTCCGGATGAATTAGTTATGACCAAAACAAAATTTCAGCCGTGTCAGTTTCAGGGTTAACCGGACATCCGGGAGGAGGTCCGGATGATCCGGGCTAGGTCCGGATGATCCGGGTGTACATCCGGATGATCCGGGTTCGTCAGCTCCGGTTCTGTTTTCTGGGTGCGTGGGGTATCCGGACGTCCGGGGGGGCGTCCAGCTGATCCAGGGGATGTCCGGATGATCCGGGAGAAGGTCCGGATGATCCGGGCAAGTCAATCCGCTCGGGATTTCCTCTCGGGGACGAATTTTTGGGCGGAAATGGATGATTTTCGGGGCAAAAATTATGGGATTTCGTGGATGGAAGGTGGGGAAACTTGGGGAAATGCTAGATCCACTTGAAACCAAGCAAATCCACGGATCAAAATCAACAAAACATCATCAAACCAACAAATCACAAAAAATTTTGGGGCTATTTTTGGTGGGGATTTTCGGATTTAGGACGAAAACAACAAAATCAAGCTAGAAAACACAGGGTAGGGGCTCCAAAAACGTGATCAACATGGCTCATGATACCATGATGATGTAGGGTGGAACCCTATAGCGTCGATCTTTCACGTTTGGAGTGGATCCTACGGGGAGACACGAAGAACGAGCGGAAGAACACGAGGAAATCACGGGGACGAACAAGGGAAAACACTCAACCAACAAGGAATCGGTCACACAAGTGCTAGATCGAAGAACACAAAGAGATACAAGAGATCCAAAGTCAACAAAGGTAAGGATACAAAGGTAACCGATCTTCTCCGTGAGGAGGCCTTGAATCCACAAAGGGATCTTCCCACGAGGGGGTCTTGAATCCGATAGGATCTACTCCGAAGAGGCCACGGTCTCTCACGAGGAGGAGATCCGATGGATGAGCGAGGCTCTATCTCTAACTTGAGCTAAATCAACGCTGAGTCTCAAAAGGAGGAGGAGGAGTCCTATTTATAGGCTAGAGGGTCGAAGGGGTACATGGGCTCAGCCCAACACGCGCACACAGGCGCTGGCCGGATGATCCGGGTCCGAAGCCGGATGATCCGGGCTGGTCCGGATGGTCCGGGTGGAGGCCCGGATGATCCAGAGACTCAGCTGGTGGAGGCGCAGGGCCGGATGTCCGGCTGGCGGTCCAGACGTCCGGGCACGGTTCGGATGATCCGGGACGGGGTCCGGATGATCCGGCTTCAGGGGGGAGGCTTCTGTAGTCTTCGGTCGAATTAGCCGGATCATCCGGATGGGGGTCCGGATCGTCCGGGCTCTGTCCGGATCATCCGGGCCGCCGTCCGGATCGTCCGGCCATTCTGGTCCTTGGCGCTTTTCCTCTCCGTCTTCACGTATGTCTTCCGCTTCCGGTTCTCCTTGCTCCCTAGCTTCTTCACGGTGAAATCCTTGGTACCTGAGTATGCACAAGGTCCGCGCTTGAAGTAGCAACCATGTGTCACGTGAGGAAAGTGAAGGTTTAGAGAGGATCGAGTTCACCTTGTGTCCAATGGCGTATGCTCGAGGTCTCGTCATATGTCCTCTTGGGGCTCGGAGAGTAGTCGGAGTGTACATGGGGATGAACGTGGGATGCTCCGCATCACATAGTAAATTTAATTTTAGCACTAGAGTGGTCGTAATCTCGAACTCATACTTGTGTGGACCTTGTGCCATACCTTGACGGTTGAAACGCAGTTGTCGATGAACACAGTCATTGTGGTGGTTGACCATTTGGTCGTCCTCGGTGTCACCAGAATTATCCTCGTAGTTGTCCCCATGTCGCTTGTGGACGCGAGGAGGAATTTGTGGGTGCTGGTTTATGGTGGCAGCATCGGTGGCAGTAGTGGAGTGTTGTGGATGACCCATGGGCACACGCCGAGCTCGTGAAGTAGCGGCAACACCCGTGGAATTGTGAGGAACTGCGTTATTGTTGACGGGGGGTGTAGTCCGCAGCTCGTCCAAACGTAACAAGATGTCCTGTAGTTGTGTGTTGGCAACACCTTGTGCATCCTCAATGGCCTTGAGCCTCTCTTCTGCCACAATCTGAGCACCCTCAAGTTGGGCGAGACGTTCGCTGGTGACTTTAACATCCGCCGTGAGTCCCTCAAGTGTGGGTTGATCCTGAGCCATTGTTAGCGAAAGAGAAAAAACAATGTATAATCCCTATCAACTAACAAGATGTGGTGGACAAAATTCGCTCACACTCAAACTTTATATCAAATTCTTACTTGTTCTTACCGATGCAACAGGTGGTGATCGGCGCGTTGGTGTTGGCTTCAAACTATCGATGAAGATTGGATGGGGCGATAACCAGGAATTAGTAGAGCTGGAACCTGTACTTATTGGTAGAAAAAGTGTAGCTTGGCGAAGGCTTCTCAACTCACAATATTAGTGGCACAATTTAGCAAAAAGCAATGCAAGTTGAATAATTGCTCAACCTCCTAACTAGTGCTGGCAGTCGACTAGTAAGAGACAAAATAATCTAAGCCCAGATACTGTAACAAAAGAGTGGAAAGCCAATGAGAATATGGTAGCTCTAAGTAGCTAGATGCACGAATATAACAAGGCTCCAACACAGATGATAAATGGCGCGGTGATCAACACTGTAACAGGTCCGGAAACGAAAATATCAGCCCAAAATAGAGGCTAGCCGGCCTGCTTTTTCATTTTTTTCTTTTTTTTTCTTTCTTTTTTTTTCTTTCTTTTTTCCTTTTTTGACAGGCCGGTTACTAGCAAATAATATAAAGGACGGAAGGAAACACAACTTGACTGCTACTAGTACCGGACCGAGTGCTAAAAAGCAAACCAGATATTAATAAAAGACAAACAAGACACAACTTGTGTGGTGATGGCCTGATGGGACGTGTGCTGCATGCATGCAAGAGCAATCACAGGAAGCTTTGTGAGTAGTGGCGCGGCAAGTTAGACACGGTTGTGCTAGTCGTCTGGTCTGCGCGCAAGAACTGTTGCCGCAGCAAAAGAAAATAAGAAATCTGGCGTAAACTATGTGGATGGAAAATGGGGTGGCTGCGTCAGCACGGGAACAGCGGACGATGCGGTCGGAGAAAGAAAAAAAACAGATGACGTGCGTGATGCGCGGCAGGCAGATGGAGCAATCTGATGGACACTTAAGCGACAAAGATCCCCTTTTCTTTTCTGGATAAACAATCAACTCGGCAGGGAATTTGGATAGAAAAAACAAGTGCGATCTGGTAGATAATTTTCCCCCAAACTAATCTAAACCAGCACTAAGTCTAGGATGAATGCAACCAAGAATTCAACAAAACAAATACTAGATGCAAAATTGCTAAAGGCTAAAAAGATAGGTTTGGTGGATGCACTAATCTAATTTTTTTTGGCTTTTTTGTTGGTTGTAGGACTGAAAAACAATCTAACCTAATAAAACTGTAAATCTCTCACCGATGAACCTGAAAACTGATACCACTTGATGTGAACTGGGGCCCGATCTTTCGATGAGAGGGAGATAACTACGATTTTGGGCGGGACTTAACCCTCACGATCCGACTACCAACCGTACAGGGAGAACCGTACACGACTGATATCCACGGCAATCGCTGAACCAACTCCACGACGTTATCAACCGAGCCAACGGCGCGATCGACCTATCCACGAAGGATTTTTCCTGCAAGCAAATCGAAGAACATGCAAGAAAATAATAGCAAAGCAATCTCAAAATTGCGAATATGCTAGATGGGATTAATCTCATAAGATGGGGTTCCGATAGATGTCTTGACGGTCGCACTAGCCGCTACGAGCAAAGACAGTTAAAAGTAGCTAAAGCTAAACTTCTCTAAACAAAACCCGCGTCTAAACCTAACCTAGACTAGCTATTTATTAAAAGTGTATGGCCGTGTGGGTATACACGCGTGGATCTCTTGGACAGGACGTAGATGCGTAGCCGGGCGTCTTACTTGTTGGTGTTCACTGTCCACCTAGGCCTATGGGCCCCGCACGGTAACAACACCAGGGATGGCCCATCGGTCCTCATCTGGGTTGTGTATGTTCTTGCCGCAAGTAATTCTTCTCCCAAAGCATATACGTGTGAGAGCACGCAACACCTTGATTGCATGCACGTGTGAGCCCCATTGCCTGATTGACTTGATTGCATGCACCTTCTAGGATGTACACGTGTGCATAGAATGACCATGGCACCAACTCTCATCTTCTTCTTTATTTTAAAAATGCCTTCAACGATTCTACATGAGAAATAAAAAGGTGTAGTATTTTTGTCCATGGTAAGAAAATATAATATCATACATTTATCAGTAGAAATTACTTGACAAATATATTGTATAATATTTGTAGACATTTTTATGATAGCTATGTCCACATCAACCGTCTTGGTGGTGGTCGTCTCGCGGTCTTCTCTTTTGCTCTTGAAGCTTGGACTTAGCATGAAGTAGGGCTTGTTGGGACTTGTGCATTTGTGCTTGTGGAGCGTCTTTGATAGAGGCAAAGGTGTCCCGTCTTTCGATGAGATGGTGGATTTCGCTTTGGTGGAAGTCGACTTTGACGATCCGACTACGAGCGTGCGAGGACGTCGCGCCTTAGCAATCGCTAAACCAACTCCGAGAGGTTATTGACCACGCCGGAGCACGATCAACCTGACCACGAGGGTCTGTTTCCTGCGAGCAAACGAAGAACAAGCAAGAAACTAAGATTGCAATCTGGATATTGCGAATATAAGATGAAAGCTTTATTGATCAAGGTGGGGTTCTGTGACGCCTTTGTCTGGTCGTTGAACACAAACGAAGTACGCGAAGTTGCAGCTATGGCGAACTTTTAATCTAAATAAAACCCAAAGTCTAAACGATGCCCTAAGGGCTGTATATATGGAGGAAGAGGGGGGAATTTCGTGGCCCTTGGTGGAGGGGTCCGAAATCAACCCTATCTCTTGTTTCCCCACACATACGGACTCTAAAAATAGCCTATACTTATGTATTTCGAAATTACATGGGCCTGGCCCAATAATAAGGTGACGCAGCACCTAAAATAGCCTCGGGACGAAATTTATGAAGTGACATCTTGTATATTTCGTCCAAGGCTTCATGCACCCATTATGGTGGCTTCAAAGTCCTGAAATCATCACTTGTAACTCCGTTCTTGATCCCCTTGCGCATGCCATCATCTCCATGCTTGTTCTTGCTCCAATGTTCATCCTTCTCCAAGCTAGGCCCTTCATTTGTAAGCAAAACAAATGTATCCAATTTAGGCAGCATCATATTCTCATGAACATTAGAATCATTACCAAGAAACGAAAGTACCTGCTAATTTAGTTGGTGTGCACGAGCTCTAGTAATTGGTCCAGTATGTATAGCAGCAGGGGCTGTGGGTGTAACAATTGTATTGATGTCCTCATCATCCTCCCCTTCTTGAAATGAAGTCGTCCTCGACGGAAGTTCATCTTCCTCACCCAAATAAGGCTTCAAATCTGCAATGTTAAAAGTGGGACTAACCCCAAAATCTGCAGGCAGCTCAAGTTTATATGCATTATCATTTATTTTCTCTAACACCTTAAAGGGACCATCAGCACGTGGCATTAGCTTTGATTTGCGCAAATCAGGAAATCTATCCTTACGCAAATGTAACCAAACAAGATCTCCAGGTGCAAACACAACATGTTTTCTACCCTTATCTCCAGCAAGTTTATATTTAGCATTCATACGCCCAATGTTTTCCTTAGTTAACTCATGCATTTTTAAAATCAATTCAGCACGTTGTTTAGCATCAAAATTAACCTTCTCCGAAGATGGAAGAGGCAACAAATCAATAGGTGCACGAGGTAGGAAACCATACACAACTTCAAAAGGGCACATCTTAGTAGTAGAATGCAATGAACGATTATAAGCAAATTCAATATGAGGCAAGCATTCCTCCCACATTTTCTTATTATTCTTCAAAACAGCCCTAAGCATAGTAGACAACGTTCTATTGACTACTTCAGTTTGTCCATCAGTTTGGGGGTGACAAGTAGTACTAAAAAGCAGTTTAGTCCCGAACTTAGCCCATAAACATCTCCAAAAGTGGCTAAGAAATTTAGTATCACGATCTGAAACAATAGTATTTGGCACACCATGCAAGCGAATAATTTCACGAAAGAACAAATCAGCAACATTAACAGCATCATCGCTTTTATGACATGGTATAAAGTGTGCCATTTTCGAGAATCTATCCACGACAACAAATATGCTATCCCTCCCCTTCTTTGTTCGAGGTAATCCTAAAACAAAGTCCATAGATATATCCTCCCAAGGAACACTAGGTACAGGCAAAGGCATATATAAACCATGAGGATTGAGTCGTGACTTAGCTTTTTGACATGTAGTGCAGCGAGCAATAAAACGCTCAACATCCCGTCTCATCTTTGGCCAAAAGAAATGTGTAGCAAGTACGTCCTCCGTCTTCTTCACGCCAAAGTGTCCCATTAATCCTCCTCCATGCGCCTCCTGCAACAACAAAAGACAAACGGAGCTAGCTGGAATGCATAGCTTGTTAGCACGAAACACAAATCCATCGTTAACAACAAACTTGTTCCACATTCTTCCTTCTTTACAATTATGCATTACATCTTTAAAATCAGCATCATGCACATATTGATCTTTGATGGTCTCCAAACCAAATATTTTGAAGTCAAGTTGTGAAAGCATAGTATAGCGACGAGACAAAGCATCAGCAATAACATTTTCTTTTCCCTTCTTGTGTTTAATGACATAAGGGAAAGTCTCAATGAATTCAACCCATTTAGCATGTCTACGATTCAATTTAGCTTGACTTTTAATATGTTTCAATGATTCATGATCAGAATGTATAACAAATTCTTTGGGCCATAAATAATGTTGCCATGTTTCTAAAGTCCGAACAAGAGCATATAATTCTTTATCATAAGTAGAATAATTCAGACTAGGCCCACTCAATTTTTTAGAAAAGTATGCAACAGGTTTGCCATCTTGTAATAACACACCTCCTAATCCAATTCCGCTAGCATCACATTCAAGCTCAAAAGTCTTATTAAAATCAGGAAGTTGGAGTAAAGGAGCATGTGTCAACTTATCTTTCAATACTGTGAAGGCTTCTTCCTGTGCGGTACCCCAAAGAAAAGGCACATCTTTCTTTGTAAGCTCATTGAGAGGTGCAGCAATGGTGCTGAAATCTCTCACAAAACGCCTATAGAATCCAGCGAGGCCAAGAAAACTCCTCACTTGTGTGACCGTTTTGGGCTGCGGCCAACTCTCAATAGCTTCAATCTTGGCTTTATCAACTTCAATTCCCTGTGGAGTAACAACATAGCCAAGAAAAGATACTCGGTCGGTGCAAAAGGTGCACTTCCCAAGGTTACCAAACAAACGTGCATCATGTAGAGCAATAAAAACAGCACGTAAATGTTCCAAATGTTCTTCCAAAGATCTGCTATAAATCAGTATATCATCAAAATAGACTACCACAAATCGTCCAATGAAAGCACGTAAAACTTCGTTCATTAGTCTCATGAAAGTACTAGGCGCATTAGTTAACCCAAAAGGCATGACTAACCACTCATATAATCCAAACTTAGTTTTAAATGCTGTTTTCCATTCATCTCCCAATTTCATACGAATTTGATGGTATCCACTACGCAAATCAACTTTGGAGAATATTGTAGAGCCACTCAATTCATCAAGCATATCATCTAGCCTAGGAATAGGATGACGATAACGAATAGTAATATTATTAATGCCTCTACAATCAACACACATACGTGATGTACCATCCTTTTTCGGCACTAGAATAATAGGAACAGCACAAGGACTAAGGGATTCGCGTATATAACCTTTGTCGAGAAGCTCTTGTACTTGACGCATAATCTCCTTTGTCTCCTCTGGATTGATACGGTATGGTGCACGGTTTAGCAGTGAAGCACTGGGAATTAAGTCAATCTGATGCTCAATCCCTCGAATAGGCGGTAATCCCGGTGGCACGTCTTGTGGAAAGACGTCAGCGAACTCCTGCAAAATGTTAGTGACAGCAGGAGGCAAAGAGGAAGGCACGTCCTCGAATGAAAATAATGCCTCTTTGCACACAAAAGCATAGCAAACAGATTTGCTGAAATCTAGCTCATCAATATCAGATTTGGTGGCAAATAAACATGCACTTTTCAATTTAATTTCAGAAGCAACACTAGATGGTTTATTATTAGGCTTCATTTGTTGCTCAAATTCTTTTGCCACAATCTGATTTTCACTCTTATTCGTCTCCTGTTTTGCTTTATTAGCTCTATTAATATCATCTTTCAAAATGGAATCAGGAGTCATAGGAAGCAAAGTAATATTTTTATCCTTATGAACAAGAGTATAGTGATTGTTTCTACCATGGTGTACAGAATTTTTATCAAATTGCCATGGTCTACCAAGTAACAAGGAACATGCTTGCATAGGTACCACATCACAATCAACATAATCAGCATATGTAGAGATACTAAAATGCACAGGAACAGTACGTGTTACCTTAACCTTGCCGCTTTTGTTGAACCATTGGATGTAGTAAGGATGTGGATGTGGTCTTGTGGTGAGAGAAAGCTTCTCCACCATCTCCATGCTAGCCAAGTTGTTGCAGCTCCCTTCGTCTATGATGACGCGCACAGAACGTTCCTTCACAACTCCCTTGGTATGGAACAAATTGTGCCTCTGATTTTGCTCAGCTTGTGTGACCTGCACACTCAAAACACGTTGAGCAACTAAACATTCATACCTGTCAGCGTCTTCAGGAGCCATGTATTGCGTCTCATGATCAGAATCATCTCCACCATGTTCTTCATGTGTAATAAGAGCCAAAGTCTCCTCATCATAGTCACTAGCGGACTCATATCCACCATCCGCGGTAGCAATCATCACACGCGGAGATTTGCATTCTCTCGCATAATGACCTCCTCCCTTACAACGCCGACAAATAATATCACTTGTGTGCCCTGTTGATGCCATGGAAGAAGAAGAACGCTGTGCAGGCCCCGCAGGTGCGCTCTTGGCAGATAATGGTGGTTGTGCCTGTTTTCTTGTATCACGGATGGAGGTGGCACCGGATGGAGGTGCTGGTGCAGTTGAAGTAGAAGATGCACGTGGTGTCCATGATGAAGGTCGGCCTGCAGAAAAGTTAGTTCGCCCCAATGCTTGTCGATCCTGCACTTCACGTTCAGCTTTACAAGCAAGATGGAATAAACGAGTGATATTAGTATACTCCTTATAGTCTAGAATGGTCTGAATCTCTCTATTTAATCCACCCAGAAAACGTGCAAGCATAGCTTCATTCTCCTCAACAATACCACATCTAATCATGCCAGTTTGTAATTCCTGATAATATTCTTCTACAGAATTTTTTCCTTGTCTTAAACGCTGCAATTTTTGAAGCAATTCACGTTGATAATATGGTGGAACCCAACGCGTACGCATAGCAGTTTTCAAAGCAGCCCAAGTAGTTGGAATAGGATATAATCTACAATGTTCAGACCACCACACACATGCAAAACTAGTGAAAGCACAAACAGCAGCAGCAACTCGTCTCTCCTCAGGATATTGTAAACATGTAAATCGTTGTTCAGTTTCTAACTCCCAAGTAAGATATATATCAGGAACATATCTACCCTCAAATGGTGGAATATTCAATTTCAGTTTAGGAATATGGACATCATCTCGTACCTGAGGTGGTGGTGCAGGCCTACCATTACGAATATATACCTGAGGTCGACCTGCTGGTGGTGGTGCAGGTGGCTGCACGTAGTGTTGATTTTGATAAACCTCATCCTCATAATCTCCCACATAATCATCCTCCTCCGCATCAGCAGCAGGAGCCACAGAAGTATCAACAGCAGCACCAACAGTTTGGCCAAACGCAAGAGGAACACGGCTTGCTCGGCGGAGGTCTGCTTCGCGACGTGGAGGTAGTCGTTGTTGTTGTTGTTGGAGAGGTGCGTTAGGTGCAGCGGGTGGTGGTGGTGGAAGACGCGCGAGCAATTCATTAAACTTGTTATCGAGCTTTGTTTCGAACGTCTTCTCAAGGCCAGTGATCTTCTCCATGGCCTCTTCAAAATTGTTCAGCACATCTTGCACCTGTTCAGTCATCATTTGCTGAAACTTATCATGAAGCTCCTTGTTCGATAAATTCTCCCAGTCAATCTCGTCGGCTTGTGATCCTGGCATGGTTAGCAGCAATAGAAACACACAAGAATATGATCCTACAGACTACGAACAAGTGGTGGTGGTGTGATGAGGACATCAATACAATTGTTACACCCACAGCCCCTGCTGCTATACATACTGGACTAATTACTAGAGCTCGTGCACGCCAACTAAATTACCAGGTACTTTCGTTTCTTGGTAATGATTCTAATGTTCATGAGAATATGATGCTGCCTAAATTGGATACATTTGTTTTGCTTACAAATGAAGGGCCTAGCTTGGAGAAGGATGAACATTGGAGCAAGAACAAGCATGGAGATGATGGCATGCGCAAGGGGAACAAGAACGGAGTTACAAGTGATGATTTCAGGACTTTGAAGCCACCATAATGGGTGCATGAAGCCTTGGACGAAATATACAAGATGCCACTTCATAAATTTCGTCCCGAGGCTATTTTAGGTGCTGCGTCACCTTATTATTGGGCCAGGCCTATGTAATTTCGAAATACATAAGTATAGGCTATTTTTAGAGTCCGTATGTGTGGGGAAACAAGAGATAGGGATGATTTCGGACTCCTCCACCAAGGGCCACGAAATTCCCCCCTCTTCCTCCATATATACAGCCCTTAGGGCATCGTTTAGACTTTGGGTTTTGTTTAGATTAAAAGTTCGCCATAGCTGCAACTTCGCGTACTTCGTTTGTGTTCAACGACCAGACAAAGGCGTCACAGAACCCCACCTTGATCAATAAAGCTTTCATCTTATATTCGCAATATCCAGATTGCAATCTTAGTTTCTTGCTTGTTCTTCGTTTGCTCGCAGGAAACAGACCCTCGTGGTCAGGTTGATCGTGCTCCGGCGTGGTCAATAACCTCTCGGAGTTGGTTTAGCGATTGCTAAGGCGCGACGTCCTCGCACGCTCGTAGTCGGATCGTCAAAGTCGACTTCCACCAAAGCGAAATCCACCATCTCATCGAAAGACGGGACACCTTTGCCTCTATCAAGTGGTATCAGATTTCCAGGTTGCTCGGTGAGATTTTACAGTTTTTCGTAGTTTAGATCGAGTCTGTTCTTCATACCTACAGTCCACGAAAAAGCCACACACAAAAAATTAGGGTTAGTTCATCATATCCGAACCAATCTGAGCCTTTGCATAATCTTTTTAGGGTTTTGCTTTGTTGAATTTGCGGTTGCATCGTCGGTCTAGTTGCTGGTCTTAGAGTCTAGTCTTTTAGAGTTTCGAGTTCTGGTCATAAGTTGTCACGCCGCCGCCGCACCTTCATCATCGCCCCTGCCATCTACCACCACCGCTCCGAATCCGTATCCATATACCACCACCAATCCGTGCCCATATACCACCACCGATCCATATCCATATACTACCACCGCTACCACCACCGCTGCCATATACCACCACCATATATCCACCACCAATCCGAGTTCCTTGCTTATTAGGTTTGTTTTCGGGATCCATCTAGATTCCGATTCGTGTTTCCTTGCCGGAGTAGGTTTCGGAAAAAAAAAAGAGTCGGGTAGCCACGCTCCGTTTAGGCCCAAAATTTTTCGAAAACGCATTTTTCGAAAAAATTTCTGGCTATCCTATTTTTAGGTGTTTCTGAGTGTTTTGAGACAGGTGCCATTATAGGAAGTTTTTTTTGACCCGTTTCCAGTTTTTGGGTCCGGGCAGTCGAAAAAAAAAAATTGGTCGAAAAATTTCGTGCCCATCCTGTCAGTTTGAGCTAGGAAGAGTTTTGAGACACTCGCCATTATAGTGATTTTTCGCAAAAAAAAAAAGAAGAAGAGCGAAAAAAAAAATTCAGAGTGTGCTTTTCCCTTGTTTACGTGCCGCGCCGTGATTTTGTTGGTGTTCTAGGCTCGCGTCTCTAGCACAGTCTAGCCTAGGACCAGCACAGTACCGTCGTTGAGCGTTTATTCAACTTTGCATCTCTGAATTGATTATTGCTGACCCTTTTTGCTACCATAGTATAAGCCTTCCCAGCTCCACATACATCTACGTCATGCGTTTGACTCTCCCTGGTAATCGCTCTATCCAAGCTTTGAGAGTTTTTGACTACAACGGTTGCCGATCACCGCCTGCTGCTGGGTAAGAACTGGTAAGAATTTGAGATTTGCTTGACGGATTTGTGACACCCACCACCACCACTTGTTCGTAGTCTGTAGGATCATATTCTTGTGTGTTTCTATTGCTGCTAACCATGCCAGGATCACAAGCCGACGAGATTGACTGGGAGAATTTATCGAACAAGGAGCTTCATGATAAGTTTCAGCAAATGATGACTGAACAGGTGCAAGATGTGCTGAACAATTTTGAAGAGGCCATGGAGAAGATCACTGGCCTTGAGAAGACGTTCGAAACAAAGCTCGATAACAAGTTTAATGAATTGCTCGCGCGTCTTCCACCACCACCGCCCGCTGCACCTAACGCACCTCTCCAACAACAACAACAACGACTACCTCCACGTCGCGAAGCAGACCTCCGCCGAGCAAGCCGTGTTCCTCTTGCGTTTGGCCAAACTGTTGGTGCTGCTGTTGATACTTCTGTGGCTCCTGCTGCTGATGCGAAGGAGGATGATTATGTGGGAGATTATGAGGATGAGGTTGATCAAAATCAACACTACGTGCAGCCACCTGTACCACCACCAGCAGGTCGACCTCAGGTATATATTCGTAATGGTAGGCCTGCACCACCACCTCAGGTACGAGATGATGTCCATATTCCTAAACTGAAATTGAATATTCCACCATTTGAGGGTAGATATGTTCCTGATATATATCTTACTTGGGAGTTAGAAACTGAACAACGATTTATATGTTTACAATATCCTGAGGAGAGACGAGTTGCTGCTGCCGTTTGTGCTTTCACTAGTTTTGCATGTGTATGGTGGTCTGAACATTGTAGATTATATCCTATTCCAACTACTTGGGCTGCTTTGAAAACTGCTATGCGTACGCGTTGGGTTCCACCATATTATCAACGTGAATTGCTTCAAAAATTGCAGCGTTTAACACAAGGGAAAAATTCTGTAGAAGAATATTATCAGGAATTACAAACTGGCATGATTAGATGTGGTATTGTTGAGGAGAATGAAGCTATGCTTGCACGTTTTCTGGGTGGATTAAGTAGAGAGATTCAGACCATTCTAGACTATAAGGAGTATACTAATATCACTCGTTTATTCCATCTTGCTTGTAAAGCTGAACGTGAAGTGCAGGATCGACAAGCATTGGGGCGAACTAATGATAGAGGCAAAGGTGTCCCGTCTTTCGATGAGATGGTGGATTTCGCTTTGGTGGAAGTCGACTTTGACGATCCGACTACGAACGTGCGAGGACGTCGCGCCTTAGCAATCGCTAAACCAACTCCGAGAGGTTATTGACGACGCCGGAGCATGATCAACCTGACCACGAGGGTCTGTTTCCTGCGAGCAACCGAAGAACAAGCAAGAAACTAAGATTGCAATCTGGATATTGCGAATATAAGATGAAAGCTTTATTGATCAAGGTGGGGTTCTGTGACGCCTTTGTCTGGTCGTTGAACACAAACGAAGTACGCGAAGTTGCAGCTATGGCGAACTTTTAATCTAAACAAAACCCAAAGTCTAAACGATGCCCTAAGGGCTGTATATATGGAGGAAGAGGGGGGAATTTCGTGGCCCTTGGTGGAGGGGTCCGAAATCAACCCTATCTCTTGTTTCCCCACACATACGGACTCTAAAAATAGCCTATACTTATGTATTTCGAAATTACATGGGCCTGGCCCAATAATAAGGTGACGCAGCACCTAAAATAGCCTCGGGACGAAATTTATGAAGTGACATCTTGTATATTTCGTCCAAGGCTTCATGCACCCATTATGGTGGCTTCAAAGTCCTGAAATCATCACTTGTAACTCCGTTCTTGATCCCCTTGCGCATGCCATCATCTCCATGCTTGTTCTTGCTCCAATGTTCATCCTTCTCCAAGCTAGGCCCTTCATTTGTAAGCAAAACAAATGTATCCAATTTAGGCAGCATCATATTCTCATGAACATTAGAAGCATTACCAAGAAACGAAAGTACCTGGTAATTTAGTTGGCGTGCACGAGCTCTAGTAATTGGTCCAGTATGTATAGCAGTAGGGGCTGTGGGTGTAACAATTGTATTGATGTCCTCATCAGTCTTGATGATGATGATGTCGTTGTCATGCTTGAGCTCGTAGTAGATGTCGTTCGTCGTCGTCATGCACATGTTGTTTGGAGGTGACTTGCCCTTCATGATGATGTGGATTACGAACGTGATGGTGGTCGCCATGTAGTTGTGGACGAGGACGATTTGCACTTGCATCGTTTTCGCGCTCCGAAGACTTGTGGCTTGAATGTCGCCGCCTTGAGAATGACGAAGGGGAAGAAGACTTGATCAAGTCTCTAATCTCCTCCATCCTTGCATCTTGCTCCTCTTTATGTGCGGAAAGCTTCTTGTCGATGTAGTCCCATTTTCCTTGCTTCGGAGTGAAAAATGACGATGGAGATGTTCTCGGTGTGCTCTCACAATCTTGATTGTGCGCCTTGCATTTGTCGTTGTAGATCAAAGATGGACGCTTCGGTGATGTAGTTGTTCATGTTGTCGTTGTTGTCGTAGACCGGAGAGGAAATGATCACTCAAATGTATAACAAGGAAACATCACAGTTGGTACCAATTCTTGTCGGTTCTCACACCTACACAAGTAAATCTTATGGTGGAGCTCGGTGAGGATAGTGGCACAAACAATTTGATGCAAAATGTTAGCAAGAGTCAATAATGTTGAAAGAGATTCACAAATTCGCAAGTGAAACAAATGGACCAATAGCAATATGGATGGCACACGGAAACGCACACACGGATAGATAAATGGGGTCGTGCAACCAAGGAATGAGCACAAAATGTGGAATCCACGGAAAACACTCGTGTTGCACAACTCAAGAGAGACGCTAGCACGATTGCTCTATAGGCGGATACGACACTTGTGCACAACCTATAAGATGCAAAATATATGGACTTTTATCCCAAGTATGCTATGTATGTATGGTTCTGATGCGGAGCATCCCACGTTCATCCCCATGTACACTCCGACTACTCTCCAAGCCCCAAGAGGACATATGACGAGACCTCGAACATACGCCATTGGACACAAGGTGAATTCACTCCTTTTCGAACCCTCACTTTCCGCATATGAGACATGGCTACTACCTCATGCATGGACCTTGCATACACTCAGGTACAACCAAGATGACCATGGAGAATCCAAGGACCAAGGCCAAGCATGAAAGAGAAGACGGAAGAAAGGAGAAGAAGAAGACGGAGTGGCTGTTGGAGCCAGGCCGGACATCCGGACCATCGTCCGGATCATCCGGACCCTCCTCCGCATCATCCGGGTAACTCACCCCGAAGGCACCCGAAGCTCCCACCTGAAGCCGGATCATCCGGACCCCGTCCCGGATCATCCGGACCCTGCCCGGACGTCCGGACCCCCAGCCGGACATCCGGTCCTGCGCCGCCACCAGTCGGGCATCCAGCTCATCCGGGCCTGCACCCGGACCATCCGGACCAGCCCGGATCATCTGGAACCCCGTCCGGATCATTCGGCCTTGCCTGCGCGCATGACTTGGGCCGAGGCCCGTGTACCCCTTCGCCCCTCACTTACCCCTTCGTGGCTTAGCACTATAAATAGACCTCCTCCTCCCCATTTTGAGGGTTAGCATTGGATTAGCTCATGTTTGTGTGAGAGCCTTTGCTCATCCACTTGGATACTTCTCCTCGGAGATCAGGACCTCTCCGGAGAAGATCCCCAAGCGGATTCAAGACCCCTCTTTAGGGAAGAACATCAAGGCCTCCTCTTGGAGAAGAACGATTCCGTTGTATCCTTTCCCTTTGTTGATTGTGGATCATATGTTACTCTATGTGTGTGGTGATCTAGCACTTGTGTGATCGATTCCTTGTTGGTTGAGTGATTCTCTCTCGTTTTCCCCCGTGTTTCCCGTTGTGCTTCCGCGTGTTCTTCGTGATTCCCCGTAGGATCCACTCCAAACGTGAAAGATCGATGCTATAGGGTTCCACCCTACACCATATGGTATCATGAGCCACGTTGATCACGTTTTGGAGCCCCTACCCCTCTTTTTCTAGCTTGATTTTGTTGTTTTCGTCCTAAATCCGAAAATCCCCACCAAAAATAGCCCCCAAATTTTTTTGTGATTTGTTGGTTTGATGATGTTTTGTTGATTTTGATCCGTGGATTTGCTTGGTTTCAAGTGGATCTAGCATTTCCCCAAGTTTCCCCACCTTCCATCCACGAAATCCCTCAAATTTTGCCCCGAAAATCATCCATTTCCGCCAAAAAATTCGTCCCCGAGAGGAAATCCCGACCAGTTTGACCTGCCTGGATCATCCGGACTTTCTACCGGATCATCCGGATCAGCTGGACCCTCTCCCGGACGTCCGGATACCCCACGCACCCAGAAAACAGAACCGGAGCTGACGAACCCGGATCATCCGGATGTACTCCCGGATCATCCGGACATAGCCCGGATGAGCTGGACCTCCTCCCGGATGTCCGGTTAACCCTGACACTGACTCGGCTGAAATCTTGTTTTGGCCGTAACTAATTCATTCGAACTCCGTTTTTGACGTTCTTTAGCTCGTTTTGAAGCTATTGACATCCCCCATCCCACAAAAATACCACCAACACCATTTGACACCATTAAATTTTCGGGATTTTGGCATCTTTGCCTAGGACTTCCACCATATCATCCGCATAGCCACCACCGACTTCCGCAACCTAACCCATTTTGTTCCCCATTGCATATGTGGTTGTATGAGTTGTGATTAGAGTCTCCTAAGGTGTTTCGGCTACTTAGGGACAGTTGCTTCTTCATCAACCACCACCACCACCACTTCCGCATAACCTTGCCCATCATACACTTCCACCAACCCAACTTAACCCATGATGAGGACATGACTACCTTGGATATGACCAAAAATATTGCATATATGCATATTTGTCAGGTGATTTCTAGTGCAAACTATTCAATAATCTATTTATGTTATCCAGAACAAAAATACTTCACACACTTTTGTGTTTTGTCTAATTGCAGGTGTATGGGACATTTGTACAATCCACATATGAAGATAAGGAAGAAAGAGATGTTCATTTGTTGTCCAAAAAGTTCTCTCACGTCACTTTTGGCCCAAGAGAAGATAGAGTCCAAGTCTCTCACGTTCTGGATTCAGATTCGGACTGCACAGACATACCTGACTCAAAACGCACACAAGTTTTTCATACGGACTCCGAATTGGGTGATTCTTTTTTTGTTGGAAACTAGATTTCGTGCACTTTCCAACCCAATTGAAATCACCTTCAAATTCGTCCGGAGCGTTGAGTTGTGGACGAAACAATCTGATGCTGCAGCAGAATCCGAGTCAAACTACAAGTCCAAAGGTGTTACATCACCTCCACTTAGGCCCATTGGCCTTGTACGACCTAGATTTAGTTTTAGGCTGCCTTGGGACGTCCTCCCACCTCCTTGGCCGCCACCCCTTGCTCCTATATAAGTAGATCCATCTAGTAGCTTTTCCTTGGGATTTGTTTAGTTAAAAGTTAGCCATTGCAACTTCGTGTACTTCGTTTGTGTCCAACGACCAGACCAAGACCGCTTACGGATCCCCACCTTTATCAATACTTCATATATACTCGCAATATTCAGATTGCTTTTATCATATTCTTGCTTTTTCTTCGATTGCTTGCAGGAATAGACCTTCGTGGTCAGGTTGATTGTGCTCCGGCGTGGTCAATAACCTCTCGGAGTTGGTTTAGCGATTGCTAAGGCGCAACGTCGTGCACGTTTGTAGTCGGATCGTCAAAGTCGTCTCCACCAAATCGATAGTTATCATCTCATCGAAAGATCGGGACACCCCCGCCTCTATCAAGTGGTATCAGTTTTCAGGTTGCTCGGTGAGAATTTCCAGTTTT
>NW_021283202.1:26645-105987 GCF_002162155.2 Triticum dicoccoides
TCAGGTTGATTGTGCTCCGGCGTGGTCAATAACCTCTCGGAGTTGGTTTAGCGATTGCTAAGGCGCAACGTCGTGCACGTTTGTAGTCGGATCGTCAAAGTCGTCTCCACCAAATCGATAGTTATCATCTCATCGAAAGATCGGGACACCCCCGCCTCTATCAAGTGGTATCAGTTTTTAGGTTGATCGTGCTCCGGCGTGGTCAATAACCTCTCGGAGTTGGTTTAGCGATTGCTAAGGCACAACGTCGTTGCACGTTTGTAGTCGGTATCAGTTTTCAGGTTGCTCGGAGAAAATTTCCAGTTTTCCTAGATTAGATTTATTTTCTTACCTATTGTCCAAGAAAAAGCCACAAAAAAGAGTTAGATCTATTCATCCTTGGTCCAAGCCAGTCTGAGCCATTGCAATTTTCTTTTCATTGCTTGCATAGTTGAATTATCGGTTGCATCGTCGTGTCGAGTTGCTGGTCTTAGTGTCTAGTTCGTTTAGAGTTTCGAGTTCTGTTCACATTAGTCACGTCGCCACTGCATCATTATCCCATCCGCTGTCCACCATCCCATCCACCAATTTCCACCACGTGCTACGCACTGTCATAATCATAGTTGAGGTCACTCACATCTTCGCCTGATCGAATCTGCATCTTATCTAGTTTGTCTTGGAAAGAGGGAGAAAAAGAAGATAAAGAAAAAAAAGAGAGAGAAAAGAAAAGAAAAAAAAAGAAAAAGAGGGAGATGAAAAAGAAAAAAAAGCGTGAGAAAAAAAAGAGAGAAGAAAAAAAATTGGATCTATCTAGAATCAATCTCGTACCTGAATTCGGATTGGAATCTATTTTGTGCACTGTTCAGTAAAACAGGTGTATCTTCCTCATACGAAGTCCGTTTTGGCTCCGTGAGTACTCAAATTGAAGATAGTGACGAGCCGCATCTAAATAGTTGCAGAAGCTAGTTCAATATTTTACACCTCAAAATCGGCTTCTAAATAGGTCTTTTTGCCCTCCGAAGTTCGTGAACACAACTTGTTCCAATTTTTCAGGCCAGTTTTAGAATTCTTTGACTCCTCATATCAATTCGGAATTGAGTGATTCTTTTTGCATTGGAAAGCTTGAGTTAGTAGCATTCTTTGAAAGAATTTATCAGAAATTTGTCTCAAACTTTTCAAGAGGAAAGTTGGAGAGAGAGTTGTTGTATATCCTGCTTGGCAGTTGTTTTTCATCATTATCTTCACTGCCGTTGTGATCTTCACTTATATCTTGCTGTCAAGAGCTACTTAGTATCCTTCATTGATGCTAGTTGTGCTACACCGTGACCTCATTAGTGTTCTAGGCTCGCGTCTCTAGTCCGGTCTAGCCTAGGACCAGCACAGTACCGTCGTTGAGCGTTTATTCAACATTGCATCTTTGAATTGATTATTGCTAATCTTTTGCTACCATATATAGCCAACCCAGCTCCACATATTTCTACACCGTGTATACGTACGCTCCCCTGGCAATCGCTTTACTCAATATTCAGAGTTACTTGACATCGCTGGTTGCCGATCACCGCCTGCTGCATGGTAAGAACTTGTAAGACATTGATATTTGCTTTACTGTGAGCGTTTTACCACCACATCCTAGTAGTTATAGGAACATTATTTTTGGGTTTTGTTTCTTGTTCTACTAATCATGACAGGATCTAGAGTCAATTCATGGGCTTTGTCGATCGCGGGAGACGTGCCACCACCTTTGCAAATACCACAACCGTCACGAGAGGTGCACAAACATCCAAATGCACATGATCAGGTTAATGTATCTATACCACCATTTAATGGCCGTTTTAAACCTGCTTTATATATTGAATGGGAGTTCGACATAAAAAATATATTTGCTTCCCATAATTTCAATGAACATAAAAAGGTTAAGGTTGCAGTTGGTTCTTTCACTGGTTATGCTTTTGTTTGGTGGAGTGAATATTGTCGGTTACACCCTGATTATATACCTACTACTTGGTATGATTTGAAACTTGCCATGCGACATACTTTCGTCCCTGCTTATTATACTCGTGACATGATTAAGAAGTTGCAACACTTAAAACAAGGTAGTGAAACTGTAACAAAATATTATGATGATTTACAAACTACCTTGTTGCATTCCTCTTTAGAGGAAAGTGAAGATGATTTTATGGATAGATTTTGGGGAGGATTAAACCGTGATATTCAAGAGATACTAATTCATGAAGAGTGTTATCCTATGGACCATTTGTTTCATCTTGCTTGCAAAGCTGAACAAGAAATAAAACGACGTGTTGGCCATGAGGAGAACAAGCGCACGGTGCACATTCCAAGAGTTGATATGATTGTTCCTTCAACTACTAGGCATACTATGACAACCACATCCGTTGTTGTCAGGACTACATCACCTCCACCATGTGACACATCGCCCCCGAGAGTGGCTACATCATCTGAGTTGATCATAAGAGGTAATGACAAAGGTACTGATCTTCCATCTCTACATGAGAATGAAGAATGCCTTGTCAATTTGAATGCACCATCTGATGAGCTACCCACTACTTTGATCACACCACCTATTTTAGAGGACTACGTTGATAATTTGACTTTGCCATGTGATCAAACAACTGAAATACCAACAATTTTGAGTACACCCATTGAATTAACTATTAATGCAAAAGAACCAATGTTTAATCATTTTGATATGACCTCTAATCTTGGTGATGATTCTGTGTTGAATGACTTATTGCATGTTTGCTTATTTAAGCATGTTGTAGCATGTAAATTTGATGCAAGTAAGGTTTATTCACCAATGTTGGGATGGTTTAATGATGAACATTGTCAATCTTTTGAAATGAATAAGAGCTTCACTTACATGTGCAAACTGAGTTGCAATATTTTCATGCCTTCTACTTCTTGTGCTAATTTTTTGGCTTTAGATTTTATGAACTATGCAAGTTACTCATCTATTCATGTGTCTTATATGCAAAAATCAAGGGAAGTAAAAATGGATGACATATACATATACAACATGTACACCTTGTCTCTTTTGTTAGCCACATTTCAGATTAAGCAACGCCGAGGACGGCTTTATTTTTAAGAAGGGGAGGATGATGAGGACATGACTACCTTGGATATGACCAAAAATATTGCATATATGCATATTTGTCAGGTGATTTCTAGTGCAAACTATTCAATAATCTATTTATGTTATCCAGAACAAAAATACTTCACACACTTTTGTGTTTTGTCTAATTGCAGGTGTATGGGACATTTGTACAATCCACATATGAAGATAAGGAAGAAAGAGATGTTCATTTGCTGTCCAAAAAGTTCTCTCACGTCACTTTTGGCCCAAGAGAAGATAGAGTCCAAGTCTCTCACGTTCTGGATTCAGATTCGGACTGCACAGACATACCTGACTCAAAACGCACACAAGTTTTTCATACGGACTCCGAATTGGGTGATTCTTTTTTTGTTGGAAACTAGATTTCGTGCACTTTCCAACCCAATTGGAATCACCTTCAAATTCGTCCGGAGCTTTGAGTTGTGGACGAAACAATCTGATGCTGCAGCAGAATCCGAGTCAAACTACAAGTCCAAAGGTGTTACATCACCTTCACTTGGGCCCATTGGCCTTGTACGACCTAGATTTAGTTTTAGACTGCCTTGGGACGTCCTCCCACCTCCTTGGCCGCCACCCCTTGCTCCTATATAAGTAGATCCATCTAGTAGCTTTTCCTTGGGATTTGTTTAGTTAAAAGTTAGCCATTGCAACTTCGTGTACTTCGTTTGTGTCCAACGACCAGACCAAGACCGCTTACGGATCCCCACCTTTATCAATACTTCATATATACTCGCAATATTTAGATTGCTTTTATCATATTCTTGCTTGTTCTTCGATTGCTTGCAGGAATAGACCTTCGTGGTCAGGTTGATTGTGCTCCGGCGTGGTCAATAACCTCTCGGAGTTGGTTTAGCGATTGCTAAGGCGCAACGTCGTGCACGTTTGTAGTCGGATCGTCAAAGTCGTCTCCACCAAATCGATAGTTATCATCTCATCGAAAGATCGGGACACCCCCGCCTCTATCAACCCAATTGTTGTTTGAGCTTGTTCGAGTTGTGGCTTGTGTCTCCTAAGGTGTTTCAGCTACTTAGGGACGGCAAATTCAACTTCGACACGTGTATAGCCCATCATTTCACTTCCACATTGCCAAGTGCAAACCACCACCGCATTCCCGCTACCACTATTTTGACATTTGACGTGTGAGATTTTGAGTTCGCGGTTTTTCCGTTTTCTAAGGTGTTTCGGCTACTTAGGGACGAGTCTCCATCATCTTGGTATCTACATCAAGAACACCGCTACTCATCATCGTCGGACGGTAACCACCATATCATCTTGGTATCATGGTATCCCTCCATTGTATATTTGATGAGGACATGACTACCTTGGATATGACCAAAAATATTGCATATATGCATATTTGTCAGGTGATTTCTAGTGCAAACTATTCAATAATCTATTTATGTTATCCAGAACAAAAATACTTCACACACTTTTGTGTTTTGTCTAATTGCAGGTGTATGGGACATTTGTACAATCCACATATGAAGATAAGGAAGAAAGAGATGTTTATTTGCTGTCCAAAAAGTTCTCTCACGTCACTTTTGGCCCAACAGAAGATAGAGTCCAAGTCTCTCACGTTCTGGATTCAGATTCGGACTGCACAGACATACCTGACTCAAAACGCACACAAGTTTTTCATACGGACTCCGAATTGGGTGATTCTTTTTTTGTTGGAAACTAGATTTCGTGCACTTTCCAACCCAACTGGAGTCACCTTCAAATTCGTCCGGAGCGTTGAGTTGTGGACGAAACAATCTGATGCTGCAGCAGAATCCGAGTCAAACTACAAGTCCAAAGGTGTTACATCACCTCCACTTGGGCCCATTGGCCTTGTATGACCTAGATTTAGTTTTAGGCTGCCTTGGGATGTCCTCCCACCTCCTTGGCCGCCACCCCTTGCTCCTATATAAGTAGATCCATCTAGTAGCTTTTCCTTGGGATTTGTTTAGTTAAAAGTTAGCCATTGCAACTTCGTGTACTTCGTTTGTGTTCAACGACCAGACCAAGACCGCTTACGGATCCCCACCTTCATCTTCATATATGCTCACAATATTCAGATTGCTTTTATCATATTCTTGCTTGTTCTTCGATTGCTTGCAGGAATAGACCTTCGTGGTCAGGTTGATTGTGCTCCGGCGTGGTCAATAACCTCTTGAAGTTGGTTTAGCGATTGCTAAGGCGCAACATCGTGCATGTTTGTAGTCGGATCGTCAAAGTCATCTTCACCAAATCGATAGTTATCATCTTATCGAAAGATCGGGACACCCCGCCTCTATCAAGTGGTATCAGTTTTCAGGTTGCTCGGTGAGAATTTCCAGTTTTTCCTAGATTAGATTTATTTTCTTACCTATTGTCCAAGAAAAAGCCACAAAACAAAAGTTAGATCTATTCATCCTTTGTCCTAGCCAGACTGAGCCTTTGCAATTTTCTTTTCATTGTTTGCATTATTGAATTATCGGTTGCATCGCCGTGTCGAGTTGCTGGTCTTAGTGTCTAGTTCCTTTAGAGTTTCGAGTTCTGTTCACATTAGTCACGCAGCCGCTGTCCACCATCCCATCCACCAATTTCCACCATGTGCTACGCACTGTTTATTGTCATAATCATAGTTGAGGTCACTCACATCTTCGCCTGATCGAATCTGCATCTTATCTAGTTTGTCTTGGAAAGAGGGAGAAAAAGAAGATAAAGAAAAAAAGAGGGAGAAGAAAAAGAAAAAAAGCCGTGAGAAAAAAAAGAGAGAAAAAAAAATTGGATCTATCTAGAATCAATCTCGTACCTGAATTCGGATTGGAATCTGTTTTGCGCACTGTTCGGTAAAACAGGTGTATCTTCCTCATACGAAGTCAGTTTTGGCTCCGTGAGTACTCAAATTGAAGATAGCGATGAGCCGCATCTAAATAGTTGCAGAAGCTAATTCAATATTTGACACCTCAAAATCGGCTTCTAAATAGGTCTTTTTGCACTCCGAAGTTCGTGAACACAACTTGCTCCAATTTTTCAGGCCAGTTTTAGAATTCTTTGACTCCTCATATCAACTCGGAATTGAGTGATTCTTTTTGCATTGGAAAGCTTGAGTTAGTAGCATTCTTTGAAAGAATTTATCAGAATATTGTCTCAAACTTTTCAAGAGGAAAGTTGGAGAGAGAGTTGTTGTATATCCTGCTTGGCAGTTGTTTTTCATCATTATCTTCACTGCCGTTGTGATCTTCACTTATATCTTGCTGTCAAGAGCTACTTAGTATCCTTCATTGATGCTAGTTGTGCTACGCCGTGACCTCATTAGTGTTCTAGGCTCGCGTCTCTAGTCCGGTCTAGCCTAGGACCAGCACAGTACCGTCGTTGAGCATTTATTCAACATTGCATCTTTGAATTGATTATTGCTAATCTTTTGCTACCATATATAGCCAACCCAGCTCCACATATTTCTACACCGTGTATACGTACGCTCCCCTGGCAATCGCTTTACTCAATATTCGGAGTTACTTGACACCGCTGGTTGCCGACCACTGCCTGCTGCATGGTAAGAACTTGTAAGACATTGATATTTGCTTTACTGTGAGCGTTTTACCACCACATCCTAGTAGTTATAGGAACATTATTTTTGGATTTTGTTTCTTGTTCTACTAATCATGACAGGATCCAGAGTCAATTCATGGGCTTTGTCGATCGCGGGAGACGTGCCACCACCTTTGCAAATACCACAACCGTCACGAAAGGTGCACAAACATCCAAATGCACATGATCAGGTTAATGTATCTATACCACCATTTAATGGCCGTTTTAAACCTGCTTTATATATTGAATGGGAGTTCGACATAAAAACTATATTTGATTCCCATAATTTCAATGAACATAAAAAGGTTAAGGTTGCGGTTGGTTCTTTCACTGGTTATGCTTTGGTTTGGTGGAGTGAATATTGTCGGTTACACCCTGATTATATACCTACTACTTGGGATGATTTGAAACTTGCCATGCGACATACTTTCGTCCCTGCTTATTATACTCGTGACATGATTAAGAAGTTGCAACACTTAAAACAAGGTAGTGAAACTGTAACAAAATATTATGATGATTTACAAACTACCTTGTTGCATTCCTCTTTAGAAGAAAGTGAAGATGATTTTATTGATAGATTTTGGGGAGGATTAAACCGTGATATTCAAGAGATACTAATTCATGAAGAGTGTTATCCTATGGACCATTTGTTTCATCTTGCTTGCAAAGCTGAACAGGAAATAAAATGACGTGTTGGCCACGAGGAGAACAAGCGCACGGTGCACATTCCAAGAGTTGATATGATTGTTCCTTCAACTACTAGGCATACTATGACAACCACATCCGTTGTTGTCAGGACTACATCACCTCCACCATGTGACACATCGCCCCCGAGAGTGGCTACATCATCTGAGTTGATCATAAGAGGTAATGACAAATGTACTGATCTTCCATCTCTACATGAGAATGATGAATGCCTTGTCAATTTGAATGCACCATCTGATGAGCTACCCACTACTTTGATCACACCACCTATTTTAGAGGACTACGTTGATAATTTGACTTTGCCATGTGATCAAACAACTGAAATACCAACAATTTTGAGTGCACCCATTGAATTAACTATTGATGCAAAAGAACCAATGTTTAATCATTTTGATATGACCTCTAATCTTAGTGATGATTCTGTGTTGAATGACTTATTGCATGTTTGCTTATTTAAGCATGTTGTAGCATGTAAATTTGATGCAAGTAAGGTTTATTCACCAATGTTGGGATGGTTTAATGATGAACATTGTCAATCTTTTGAAATGAATAAGAGCTTCACTTATATGTGCAAACTGAGTTGCAATATTTTCATGCCTTCTACTTCTTGTGCTAATTTTTTGGCTTTAGATTTTATGAACTATGCATGTTACTCATCTATTCATGTGTCATATATGCAAAAATCAAGGGAAGTAAAAATGGATGACATATACATATACAACATGTACACCTTGTCTCTTTTGTTAGCCACATTTCAGATTAAGCAACGCCGAGGACGGCTTTATTTTCAAGAAGGGGAGGATGATGAGGACATGACTACCTTGGATATGACCAAAAATATTGCATATATGCATATTTGTCAGGTGATTTCTAGTGCAAACTATTCAATAATCTATTTATGTTATCCAGAACAAAAATACTTCACACACTTTTGTGTTTTGTCTAATTGCAGGTGTATGGGACATTTGTACAATCCACATATGAAAATAAGGAAGAAAGAGATGTTTATTTGCTGTTCAAAAAGTTCTCTCACGTCACTTTTGGCCCAAGAGAAGATAGAGTCCAAGTCTCTCACGTTCTGGATTCAGATTCGGACTGCACAGACATACCTGACTCAAAACGCACACAAGTTTTTCATACGGACTCCGAATTGGGTGATTCTTTTTTTTGTTGGAAACTAGATTTCGTGCACTTTCCAACCCAATTGGAATCACCTTCAAATTCGTCCGGAGCGTTGAGTTGTGGACGAAACAATCTGATGCTGCAGCAGAATCCGAGTCAAACTACAAGTCCAAAGGTGTTACATCACCTCCACTTGGGCCCATTGGCCTTGTACGACCTAGATTTAGTTTTAGGCTGCCTTGGGACGTCCTCCCACCTCCTTGGCCGCCATCCCTTGCTCCTATATAAGTAGATCCATCTAGTAGCTTTTCCTTGGGATTTGTTTAGTTAAAAGTTAGCCAACGCAACTTCGTGTACTTCGTTTGTGTCCAACGACCAGACCAAGACCGCTTACGGATCCCCACCATTATCAATACCTCATATATATTTGCAATATTCAGATTGCTTTATCATATTCTTGCTCGTTCTTCGATTGCTTGCAGGAATAGACCTTCGTGGTCAGGCTGACCGTGCTTCCGGCATCGTCAGTAACCTCAGGAGATTGGTTTAGCGATTGCTAAGGCGCAACGTCGTGCACGTTTGTAGTCGGATCGTCAAAGTCGTCTCCACCAAATCGATAGTTATCATCTCATCGAAAGATCGGGACACCCTCGCCTCTATCACACTTGTTCGTAGTCTGTAGGATCATATTCTTGTGTGTTTCTATTGCTGCTAACCATGCCAGGATCACAAGCCGACGAGATTGACTGGGAGAATTTATCGAACAAGGAGCTTCATGATAAGTTTCAGCAAATGATGACTGAACAGGTGCAAGATGTGCTGAACAATTTTGAAGAGGCCATGGAGAAGATCACTGGCTTTGAGAAGACGTTCGAAACAAAGCTCGATAACAAGTTTAATGAATTGCTCGCGCGTCTTCCACCACCACCACCCGCTGCAGCTAACGCACCTCTCCAACAACAACAACAACAACGACTACCTCCACGTCGCGAAGCAGACCTCCGCCGAGCAAGCCGTGTTCCTCTTGCGTTTGGCCAAACTGTTGGTGCTGCTGTTGATACTTCTGTGGCTCCTGCTGCTGATGCGGAGGAGGATGATTATGTGGGAGACTATGAGGATGAGGTTGATCAAAATCAACACTACATGCAGCCACCTGTACCACCACCAGCAGGTCGACCTCAGGTATATATTCGTAATGGTAGGCCTGCACCACCACCTCAGGTACGAGATGATGTCCATATTCCTAAACTGAAATTGAATATTCCACCATTTGAGGGTAGATATGTTCCTGATATATATCTTACTTGGGAGTTAGAAACTGAACAACGATTTACATGTTTACAATATCCTGAGGAGAGACGAGTTGCTGCTGCTGTTTGTGCTTTCACTAGTTTTGCATGTGTATGGTGGTCTGAACATTGTAGATTATATCCTATTTCAACTACTAGGCATACAATGACAACCACATCCGTTGTTGTCAGGACTACATCACCTCCACCATGTGACACATCGCCCCCGAGAGTGGCTACATCATCTGAGTTGATCATAAGAGGTAATGACAAAGGTACTGATCTTCCATCTCTACATGAGAATGATGAATGCCTTGTCAATTTGAATGCACCATCTGATGAGCTATCCACTACTTTGATCACACCACCTATTTTAGAGGACTACGTTGATAATTTGACTTTGCCATGTGATCAAACAACTGAAATACCAACAATTTTGAGTGCACCCATTGAATTAACTATTGATGCAAAAGAACCAATGTTTAATCATTTTGATATGACCTCTAATCTTGGTGATGATTCTGTGTTGAATGACTTATTGCATGTTTGCTTATTTAAGCATGTTGTAGCATGTAAATTTGATGCAAGTAAGGTTTATTCACCAATGTTGGGATGGTTTAATGATGAACACTGTCAATCTTTTGAAATGAATAAGAGCTTCACTTATATGTGCAAACTGAGTTGCAATATTTTCATGCCTTCTACTTCTTGTGCTAATTTTTTGGCTTTAGATTTTATGAACTATGCATGTTACTCATCTATTCATGTGTCATATATGCAAAAATCAAGGGAAGTAAAAATGGATGACATATACATATACAACATGTACACCTTGTCTCTTTTGTTAGCCACATTTCAGATTAAGCAACGCCGAGGACGGCTTTATTTTCAAGAAGGGGAGGATGATGAGGACATGACTACCTTGGATATGACCAAAAATATTGCATATATGCATATTTGTCAGGTGATTTCTAGTGCAAACTATTCAATAATCTATTTATGTTATCCAGAACAAAAATACTTCACACACTTTTGTGTTTTGTCTAATTGCAGGTGTATGGGACATTTGTACAATCCACATATGAAGATAAGGAAGAAAGAGATGTTTATTTGCTGTCCAAAAAGTTCTCTCACGTCACTTTTGGTCCAAGAGAAGATAGAGTCCAAGTCTCTCACATTCTGGATTCAGATTCGGACTGCACATACATACCTGACTCAAAACGCACAAGTTTTTCATACGGACTCCGAATTGGGTGATTCTTTTTTTGTTGGAAACTAGATTTCGTGCACTTTCCAACCCAATTGGAATCACCTTCAAATTCGTCCGGAGCGTTGAGTTGTGGACGAAACAATCTGATGCTGCAGCAGAATCCGAGTCAAACTACATGATGAGGACATGACTACCTTGGATATGACCAAAAATATGACATATATGCATATTTGTCAGGTGATTTCTAGTGCAAACTATTCAATAATCTATTTATGTTATCCAGAACAAAAATACTTCACATACTTTTGTGTTTTGTCTAATTGCAGGTGTATGGGACATTTGGACAATCCACATATGAAGATAAGGAAGAAAGAGATGTTTATTTGCTGTCCAAAAAGTTCTCTCACGTCACTTTTGGCCCAAGAGAAGATAGAGTCCAAGTCTCTCACGTTCTGGATTCAGATTCGGACTGCACAGACATACCTGACTCAAAACGCACACAAGTTTTTCATACGGACTCCGAATTGGGTGATTCTTTTTTTGTTGGAAACTAGATTTCGTGCACTTTCCAACCCAATTGGAATCACCTTCAAATTCGTCCGGAGCGTTGAGTTGTGGACGAAACAATCTGATGCTGCAGCAGAGTCCGAGTCAAACTACAAGTCCAAAGGTGTTACATCACCTCCACTTGGGCCCATTGGCCTTGTACGACCTAGATTTAGTTTTAGGCTGCCTTGGGATGTCCTCCCACCTCCTTGGCCGCCACCCCTTGCTCCTATATAAGTAGATCCATCTAGTAGCTTTTCCTTGGGATTTGTTTAGTTAAAAGTTAGCCATTGCAACTTCGTGTACTTCGTTTGTGTCCAACGACCAGACCAAGACCGCTTACGGATCTCCACCTTTATCAATACTTCATCTATATTCGCAATATTCAGATTGCTTTATCATATTCTTGCTTGTTCTTCGATTGCTTGCAGGAATAGACCTTCGTGGTCAGGTTGATTGTGCTTCGGCGTGGTCAATAACCTCTCGGAGTTGGTTTAGCGATTGCTAAGGCGCAACGTCGTGCACGTTTGTAGTCAGATCGTCAAAGTCATCTTCACCAAATCGATAGTTATCATCTCATCGAAAGATCGGGACACCCCGCCTCTATCAAGTGGTATCAGTTTTCAGGTTGCTCGGTGAGATTTTACAGTTTTTCATAGTTTAGATCGCATCTGTCATTCATACCTACAGTCCATGAAAAATACATAAAAAAGTTAGATCTGTTCATCATTTATCCAAGCCACTCTGAGCCTTTGCAATTTTCTATTCATTGCTTGCATAGTTGAATTATCGGTTGCATCGTCGTGTTAGTTGCTGGTCTTAGTGTCTAGTTCCTTTAGAGTTTCGAGTTCTGTTCACATTAGTCACGCCGCCGCTGCATCATTATTCCTTCCGCTGTCCGCCATCCCATCCATTAATTTCCACCACGTGCTACGCACTGTTCATTGTCATAATCATAGTTGAGGTCATTCACATCTTCGCCTGATCCAATCTGCATCTTATCTAGTTTGTCTTGGAAAGAGAGAGAAGAAAAAGAAAAAAAAGCATGAGAAAAAAAAAGAGAGAAGAAAAAAAATCGGATCTATCTAGAATCAATCTCGTACCTGAATTCGGATTGGAATCTGTTTTGCGCACTGTTCAGTAAAACAGGTGTATCTTCCTCATACGAAGTCCGTTTTGGCTCAGTGAGTACTCAAATCGAAGCTAGCGACGAGCCGCATCTAAATAGTTGCATAAGCTGGTTCAATATTTGACACCTCAAAATCGGCTTCTAAATAGGTCTTTTTGCCTTCCGAAGTTCGTGAACACAACTTGTTCCAATTTTTTAGGCCAGTTTTAGAATTCTTTGACTCCTCATATCAACTCGGAATTGAGTGATTCTTTTTGCATTGGAAAGCTTGAGTTAGTAGCATTCTTTGAAAGAATTTATCAGAAAATTGTCTCAAACTTTTCAAGAAGAAAGTTGGCGAGAGAGTTGTTGTATATCCTGTTTGACAGTTGTTTTTCATCATTATCTTTACTGCCGTTGTGATCTTCACTTATATCTTGCTGTCCAGAGCTACTTAGTATCCTTCATTGATGCTAGTTGTGCTACGCCGTGACCTCATTAGTGTTCTAGGCTCGCGTCTCTAGTCCGGTCTAGCCTAGGACCAGCACAGTACCGTCGTTGAGCGTTTATTCAACATTGCATCTTTGAATTGATTATTGCTAATCTTTTGCTACCATATATAGCCAACCCAGCTCCACATATTTCTACACCGTGTATACGTACGCTCCCCTGGCAATCGCTTCACTCAATATTCGGAGTTACTTGACACCGCTGGTTGCCGATCACCGCCTGCTGCATGGTAAAAACTTGTAAGACATTGATATTTGCTTTACTGTGAGCGTTTTACCACCACATCCTAGTAGTTATAGGAACATTATTTTTGGGTTTTGTTTCTTGTTCTACTAATCATGACAGGATCCAGAGTCAATTCATGGGCTTTGTCGATCGCGGGAGACGTGCCACCACCTTTGCAAATACCCCAACCGTCACGAGAGGTGCACAAACTTCCAAATGCACATGATCAGGTTAATGTATCTATACCACCATTTAATGGTCGTTTTAAACCTGCTTTATATATTGAATGGGAGTTCGACATAAAAAATATATTTGCTTCCCATAATTTCGATGAACATAAAAAGGTTAAGGTTGCGGTTGGTTCTTTCACTGGTTATGCTTTGGTTTGGTGGAGTGAATATTGTCGGTTACACCCTGATTATATACCTACTACTTGGGATGATTTGAAACTTGCCATGCGACATACTTTCGTCCCTGCTTATTATACTCGTGACATGATTAAGAAGTTGCAACACTTAAAACAAGGTAGTGAAACTGTAACAAAATATTATGATGATTTACAAACTACCTTGTTGCATTCCTCTTTAGAAGAAAGTGAAGATGATTTTATGGATAGATTTTGGGGAGGATTAAACCGTGATATTTAAGAGATACTAATTCATGAAGAGTGTTATCCTATGGACCATTTGTTTCATCTTGCTTGCAAAGCTGAACAGGAAATAAAACGACGTGTTGGCCACGAGGAGAACAAGCGCACGGTGCACATTCCAAGAGTTGATATGATTGTTCCTTCAACTATTAGGCATACTATGACAACCACATCCGTTGTTGTCAGGACTACATGATGAGGACATGACTACCTTGGATATGACCAAAAATATTGCATATATGCATATTTGTCAGGTGATTTCTAGTGCAAACTATTCAATAATCTATTTATGTTATCCAGAACAAAAATACTTCACACACTTTTGTGTTTTGTCTAATTGCAGGTGTATGGGACATTTGTACAATCCACATATGAAGATAAGGAAGAAAGAGATGTTTATTTGCTGTCCAAAAAGTTCTCTCACGTCACTTTTGGCCCAAGAGAAGATAGAGTCCAAGTCTCTCACGTTCTGGATTCAGATTCGGACTGCACAGACACACCTGACTCAAAACGCACACAAGTTTTTCATACGGACTCCGAATTGGGTGATTTTTTTTTTGTTGGAAACTAGATTTCGTGCACTTTCCAACCCAATTGGAATCACCTTCAAATTCGTCCGGAGCGTTGAGTTGTGGATGAAACAATCTGATGCTGCAGCAGAATCCGAGTCAAACTACAAGTCCAAAGGTGTTACATCACCTCCACTTGGGCCCATTGGCCTTGTACGACCTAGATTTAGTTTTAGGCTGCCTTGGGATGTCCTCCCACCTCCTTGGCCGCCACCCCTTGCTCTTATATAAGTAGATCCATCTAGTAGCTTTTCCTTGGGATTTGTTTAGTTAAAAGTTAGCCATTGCAACTTCGTGTACTTCGTTTGTGTCCAACGACCAGACCAAGACCGCTTCCGGATCCCCACCATTATCAATACCTCATATATATTTGCAATATTCAGATTGCTTTATCATATTCTTGCTCGTTCTTCGATTGCTTGCAGGAATAGACCTTCGTGGTCAGGCTGACCGTGCTTCCGGCATCGTCAGTAACCTCAGAAGATTGGTTTAGCGATTGCTAAGGCGCAACGTCGTGCACGTTTGTAGTCCGATCGTCAAAGTCGTCTCCACCAAATCGATAGTTATCATCTCATCGAAAGATCGGGACACCCTCGCCTCTATCAAGTGGTGTCAGTTTTCAGGTTGTTCGGTGAGAATTTCCAGTTTTTCTTAGATTAGATTTATTTTCTTACCTATTGTCCAAGAAAAAGCCACAAAAAAAGTTAGATCTGTTCATCCTTTATCCAAGCCAGTCTGAGCCTTTGCAATTTTCTATTCATTGCTGGCATAGTTGAATTATCGGTTGCATCGTCGTGTCAGTTGCCGGTCTTAGTGTCTAGTTCCTTTAGAGTTTCGAGTTCTGTTCACATTAGTCACGCCGCCGCTGCATCATTATCCGTTCCGCTGTCCACCATCCCATCTATTAATTTCCACCACGTGCTATGCACTGTTCATTGTCATAATCATAGTTGAGGTCATTCACATCTTCGCCTGATCCAATTTGCATCTTATCTAGTTTGTCTTGGAAAGAGGGAGAAAAAAAAAGATAGAGAAAAAAAAAGAGAAAAAAAGGAAAGAAAAAGAGAGAGAAGAAAAAAAAAGCGTGAGAAAAAAAAAAGAGAGAAGAAGAAAATTGGATCTATCTAGAATCAATCTCGTACCTGAATTCGGATTGGAATCTGTTTTGCGCACTATTCAGTAAAACAGGTGTATCTTCCTCATACGAAGTCCATTTTGGCTCCGTGAGTACTCAAATTGAAGATAGCGACGAGCCACATCTAAATAGTTGCAGAAGCTAGTTCAATATTTGACACCTCAAAATCGGCTTCTAAATAGGTCTTTCTGCCCTCCGAAGTTCGTGAACACAACTTGTTCCAATTTTTCAGGCCAGTTTTAGAATTCTTTGACTCCTCATATGATAGAGGCGAGGGTGTCCCGATCTTTTGATGAGATGATAACTATCGATTTGGTGGAGACGACTTTGACGATCCGACTACAAACGTGCACGACGTTGCGCCTTAGCAATCGCTAAACCAATCTCCTGAGGTTACTGACGATGCCGGAAGCACGGTCAGCCTGACCACGAAGGTCTATTCCTGCAAGCAATCGAAGAACGAGCAAGAATATGATAAAGCAATCTGAATATTGCAAATATATATGAGGTATTGATAATGGTGGGGATCCGTAAGCAGTCTTGGTCTGGTCGTTGGACACAAACGAAGTACACGAAGTTGCAATGGCTAACTTTTAACTAAACAAATCCCCAGGAAAAGCTACTAGATGGATCTACTTATAGGAGCAAGGGGTGGCGGCCAAGGAGGTGGGAGGACGTCCCAAGGCAGCCTAAAACTAAATCTAGGTCGTACAAGGCCAATGGGCCCAAGTGGAGGTGATGTAACACCTTTGGACTTGTAGTTTGACTCGGATTCTGCTGCAGCATCAGATTGTTTCGTCCACAACTCAACGCTCCGGATGAATTTGAAGGTGATTCCAATTGGGTTGGAAAGTGCACGAAATCTAGTTTCCAACAAAAAAAGAATCACCCAATTCGGAGTCCGTATGAAAAACTTGTGTGCGTTTTGAGTCAGGTATGTCTGTGCAGTCCGAATCTGAATCCAGAACGTGAGAGACTTGGACTCTATCTTCTCTTGGGCCAAAAGTGACGTGAGAGAACTTTTTGGACAGCAAATGAACATCTCTTTCTTCCTTATCTTCATATGTGGATTGTACAAATGTCCCATACACCTGCAATTAGACAAAACACAAAAGTGTGTGAAGTATTTTTGTTCTGGATAACATAAATAGATTATTGAATAGTTTGCACTAGAAATCACCTGACAAATATGCATATATGCAATATTTTTGGTCATATCCAAGGTAGTCATGTCCTCATCATCATATCAACTCGGAATTGAGTGATTCTTTTTGCATTGGAAAGCTTGAGTTAGTAGCATTCTTTGAAAGAATTTATCAGAAAATTGTCTCAAACTTTTCAAGAGGAAAGTTGGAGAGAGAGTTGTTGTATATCCTGCTTGGCAGTTGTTTTTCATCATTATCTTCACTGCCGTTGTGATCTTCACTTATATCTTGCTGTCAAGAGCTACTTAGTATCCTTCATTGATGCTAGTTGTGCTACGCCGTGACCTCATTAGTGTTCTAGGCTCGCGTCTCTAGTCCGGTCTAGCCTAGGACCAGCACAGTACCGTCGTTGAGCGTTTATTCAAATTTGCATCTTTGAATTGATTATTGCTAATCTTTTGCTACCATATATAGCCAACCCAGCTACACATATTTCTACACCGTGTATACGTACGCTCCCCTGGCAATCGCTTTACTCAATATTCGGAGTTACTTGCTGGTGGCCGATCACCGCCTGCTGCATGGTAAGAACTTGTAAGACATTGATATTTGCTTTACTGTGAGCGTTTTACCACCACATCCTAGTAGTTATAGGAACATTATTTTTGGGTTTTGTTTCTTGTTCTACTAATCATGACAGGATCCAGAGTCAATTCATGGGCTTTGTCGATCGCGGGAGACGTGCCACCACCTTTGCAAATACCACAACCGTCACGAGAGGTGCACAAACATCCAAATGCACACGATCAGGTTAATGTATCTATACCACCATTTAATGGCCGTTTTAAACCTGCTTTATATATTGAATGGGAGTTCGACATAAAAAATATATTTGCTTCCCATAATTTCAATGAACATAAAAAGGTTAAGGTTGCGGTTGGTTCTTTCACTGGTTATGCTTTGGTTTGGTGGAGTGAATATTGTCGGTTACACCCTGATTATATACCTACTACTTGGGATGATTTGAAACTTGTCATGCGACATACTTTCGTCCCTGCTTATTATACTCGTGACATGATTAAGAAGTTGCAACACTTAAAACAAGGTAGTGAAACTGTAACAAAATATTATGATGATTTACAAACTACCTTGTTGCATTCCTCTTTAGAAGAAAGTGAAGATGATTTTATGGATAGATTTTGGGGAGGATTAAACCGTGATATTCAAGAGATACTAATTCATGAAGAGTGTTATCCTAGGGACCATTTGTTTCATCTTGCTTGCAAAGCTGAACAGGAAATAAAACGACGTGTTGGCCACGAGGAGAACAAGCGCACGGTGCACATTCCAAGAGTTGATATGATTGTTCCTTCAACTACTAGGCATACTATGACAACCACATCCGTTGTTGTCAGGACTACATCACCTCCACCATGTGACACATCGCCCCCGAGAGTGGCTACATCATCTGAGTTGATCATAAGAGGTAATGACAAAGGTACTGATCTTCCATCTCTACATGAGAATGATGAATGCCTTGTCAATTTGAATGCACCATCTGATGAGCTACCCACTACTTTGATCACACCTACTATTTTAGAGGACTACGTTAATAACTTGACTTTGCCATGTGATCAAACAAATGAAATACCAACAATTTTGAGTGCACCCATTGAATTAACTATTGATGCAAAAGAACCAATGTTTAATCATTTTGATATGACCTCTAATCTTGGTGATGATTCTGTGTTGAATGACTTATTGCATGTTTGCTTATTTAAGCATGTTGTAGCATGTAAATTTGATGCAAGTAAGGTTTATTCACCAATGTTGGGATGGTTTAATGATGAACATTGTCAATCTTTTGAAATGAATAAGAGCTTCACTTATATGTGCAAACTGAGTTGCAATATTTTCATGCCTTCTACTTTTTGTGCTTATTTTTTGGCTTTAGATTTTATGAACTATGCAAGTTACTCATCTATTCATGTGTCATATATGCAAAAATCAAGGGAAGTAAAAATGGATGACATATACATATACAACATGTACACCTTGTCTCTTTTGTTAGCCACATTTCAGATTAACCAACGCCGAGGACGGCTTTATTTTCAAGAAGGGGAGGATGATGAGGACATGACTACCTTGGATATGACCAAAAATATTGCATATATGCATATTTGTCAGGTGATTTCTAGTGCAAACTATTCAATAATCTATTTATGTTATCCAGAACAAAAATACTTCACACACTTTTGTGTTTTGTCTAATTGCAGGTGTATGGGACATTTGTACAATCCACATATGAAGATAAGGAAGAAAGATATGTTTATTTGCTGTCCAAAAAGTTCTCTCACGTCACTTTTGGCCCAAGAGAAGATAGAGTCCAAGTCTCTCACGTTCTGGATTCAGATTCGGACTGCACAGACACACCTGACTCAAAACGCACACAAGTTTTTCATACGGACTCTGAATTGGGTGATTTTTTTTTGTTGGAAACTAGATTTCGTGCACTTTCCAACCCAATTGGAATCACCTTCAAATTCGTCCGGAGCGTTGATTTGTGGACGAAACAATCTGATGCTGCAGCAGAATCTGAGTCAAACTACAAGTCCATTGGTGTTACATCACCTCCACTTGGGCCCATTGGCCTTGTACGACCTAGATTTAGTTTTAGGCTGCCTTGGGACGTCCTCCCACCTCCTTGGCCGCCACCCCTTGCTCTTATATAAGTAGATCCATCTAGTAGCTTTTCCTTGGGATTTGTTTAGTTAAAAGTTAGCCATTGCAACTTCGTGTACTTCGTTTGTGTCCAACGACCAGACCAAGACCGCTTCCGGATCCCCACCATTATCAATACCTCATATATATTTGCAATATTCAGATTGCTTTATCATATTCTTGCTCGTTCTTCGATTGCTTGCAGGAATAGACCTTCGTGGTCAGGCTGACCGTGCTTCCGGCATCGTCAGTAACCTCAGGAGATTGGTTTAGCGATTGCTAAGGCGCAACGTCGTGCACGTTTGTAGTCGGATCGTCAAAGTCGTCTCCACCAAATCGATAGTTATCATCTCATCGAAAGATCGGGACACCCTCGCCTCTATCACTACATCACCTCCACCATGTGACACATCGCCCCCGAGAGTGGCTACATCATCTGAGTTGATCATAAGAGGTAATGACAAAGGTACTGATCTTCCATCTCTACATGAGAATGATGAATGCCTTGTCAATTTGAATGCACCATATGATGAGCTACCCACTACTTTGATCACACCACCTATTTTAGAGGACTACGTTGATAATTTGACTTTGCCATGTGATCAAACAACTGAAATACCAACAATTTTGAGTGCACCCATTGAATTAACTATTGATGCAAAAGAACCAATGTTTAATCATTTTGATATGACCTCTAATCTTGGTGATGATTCTGTGTTGAATGACTTATTGCATGTTTGCTTATTTAAGCATGTTGTAGCATGGAAATTTGATGCAAGTAAGGTTTATTCACCAATGTTGGGATGGTTTAATGATGAACATTGTCAATCTTTTGAAATGAATAAGAGCTTCACTTATATGTGCAAACTGAGTTGCAATATTTTCATGCCTTCTACTTCTTGTGCTAATTTTTTGGCTTTAGATTTTATGAACTATGCAAGTTACTCATCTATTCATGTGTCATATATGCAAAAATAAAGGGAAGTAAAAATGGATGACATATACATATACAACATGTACACCTTGTCTCTTTTGTTAGCCACATTTCAGATTAAGCAACGCCGAGGACGGCTTTATTTTCAAGAAGGGGAGGATGATGAGGACATGACTACCTTGGATATGACCAAAAATATTGCATATATGCATATTTGTCAGGTGATTTCTAGTGCAAACTATTCAATAATCTATTTATGTTATCCAGAACAAAAATACTTCACATACTTTTGTGTTTTGTCTAATTGCAGGTGTATGGGACATTTGTACAATCCACATATGAAGATAAGGAAGAAAGAGATGTTTATTTGCTGTCCAAAAAGTTCTCTCACGTCACTTTTGGCCCAAGAGAAGATAGAGTCCAAGTCTCTCACGTTCTGGATTCAGATTCGGACTGCACAGACATACCTGACTCAAAACGCACACAAGTTTTTCATACGGACTCCGAATTGGGTGATTCTTTTTTTGTTGGAAACTAGATTTCGTGCACTTTTCAACCCAATTGGAATCACCTTCAAATTCGTCCGGAGCGTTGAGTTGTGGATGAAACAATCTGATGCTGCAGCAGAGTCCGAGTCAAACTACAAGTCCAAAGGTGTTACATCACCTCCACTTGGGCCCATTGGCCTTGTACGACCTAGATTTAGTTTTAGGCTGCCTTGGGATGTCCTCCCACCTCCTTGGCCGCCACCCCTTGCTCCTATATAAGTAGATTCATCTAGTAGCTTTTCCTTGGGATTTGTTTAGTTAAAAGTTAGCCATTGCAACTTCGTGTACTTCGTTTGTGTCCAACGACCAGACCAAGACCGCTTACGGATCCCCACCTTTATCAATACTTCATCTATATTCGCAATATTCAGATTGCTTTATCATATTCTTGCTTGTTCTTCAATTGCTTGCAGGAATAGACCTTCGTGGTCAGGTTGATTGTGCTTCGGCGTGGTCAATAACCTCTCGGAGTTGGTTTAGCGATTGCTAAGGCGCAATGTCGTGCACGTTTGTAGTCAGATCGTCAAAGTCATCTTCACCAAATCGATAGTTATCATCTCATCGAAAGATCGGGACACCCCACCTCTATCACTACAAGTCCAAAGGTGTTACATCACCTCCACTTGGGCCCATTGGCTTTGTACGACCTAGATTTAGTTTTAGGCTGCCTTGGGACGTCCTCCCACCTCCTTGGCCGCCACCCCTTGCTCCTATATAAGTAGATCCATCTAGTAGCTTTTCCTTGGGATTTGTTTAGTTAAAAGTTAGCCATTGCAACTTCGTGTACTTCGTTTGTGTTCAACGACCAGACCAAGACCGCTTACGGATCCCCACCTTCATCAATACTTCATATATACTCACAATATTCAGATTGCTTTTATCATATTCTTGCTTGTTCTTCGATTGCTTGCAGGAATAGACCTTCGTTGTCAGGTTGATTATGCTCCGGCGTGGTCAATAACCTCTTGAAGTTGGTTTAGCGATTGCTAAGGCGCAACATCGTGCACATTTGTAGTCGGATCGTCAAAGTCATCGTCACCAAATCGATAGTTATCATCTTATCGAAAGATCGGGACACCCCGCCTCTATCAATATTCCCTTGCTATTGCATTGTTAACCCCTAGCCTTACTTTTGCGTCGCTTGCCTATCGAGACTAGCCATTTGAGTATTGCCGGCAACGTTACTTGTGCACATTAGTGATCATACTTCCCATAGCATACATACCATATCATCGTGGTGCATATATTGCTATCATATCTTGTGTCACAAGTTTGTTTCCGCATATACACAATTGCTATCTTGGTTTGTGCATTGTGCAAAGTGGCCATAGAAAAAAAAATAAAGCTTTTAAGCAAAAGAGAAAGAGAGCAAAGAAGCTTGTAAGCAAGTGCCATAGCATCATACCACATTGCATATAAGATTGTCATATCCGATCATCTTGTATCATCTTGAGAGAAACACCGGGAACCATACATACATAGGATACTTGGGATAGAAGTTTATCCATTTTGCATCTTATAGGTTGTACACAAGTGTCGTATCCGCCTATTGAGCAATCGTGCTAGCGTCTCTCTTGAGTTGTGCAACACGAGCGTTTTCCGTGGATTCCACATTTTGTGCTCATTCCTTGGTTGCACGACCCCATTTATCTATCCGTGTGTGCGTTTCCGTGTGCCTTCCATATTGCTATTGGTCTACTTGTTTCACTTGCGAATTTGTGAATCTCTTTCAACATTATTGACTCTTGCTAACATTTTGCATTAAATTTTTGTGCCACTATCCTCACCGAGCTCCACTATAAGCTTTACTTGTGTAGGTGTGAGAACCGACAAGGATTGTCACCAATAGTGCTATTTCATTGTCCGCATTTGAGTGAACTTGATTCATTGTCAACATCGGTCAAGGTACATTGGTATAAGTTCTTCTCTTTCTCCCACTCATATTTGCTCGAGTCTTGTGATGGATAGGCAAGGCATTTCCTCTCCGGTCCTCGACAACAACGACAGCGTGAACAACTACATAACCAAAGCGTCTATCTTCGATCTACAACGACAAGTGCAAGGCACACAATCAAGATTGCGAGAGCGCATCGAGAACATCTCCATCGACATTCATCACTCCGAAGCAAGGAGAAGGGACTACTTCGACAAGAAGCTTGCCGCACATAAAGAGGAGCAAGATGCAAGGATGGAGGAGATTAGGGCCTTGATCAAGTCTTCTTCCACTTCATCATCCTCAAGACGATGACGTTCAAGCCACAAGTCTTCGGAGCGCGAAAAAGATGCAAGTGCAAATCGTCCTCGTCCACATCTACATGGCAACCACCATCACATTCGTGATCAACATCGTCATGAAGGGCAAGTCACCTCCAAGCATCATGTGCGCGACGACGACGAACGCCTTCGAGCTCAAGCGCGACAACGACACCATCATCATGAAGATGCTCCACAAGCAGAAATGCACAAGTCCCAACACGCCAAGTCGAAGCTTCATGAGCATAAAAGAAGACCGCGAGACGACCACCACCAAGACGGCGCTACGGCTACATCAACCACTTCGGCATCTTCGCCAAGTGTTCTCAAGGCATCTTCGCCTTTGGACGTACGGCATCTTCGCCTACTTCCCACGAGTACGCCTACAATGACTTCATCAAGTCCAAGGCGACTACCTACGAGCGAGGGTGACACTTCCATCTTCGGAAGCCCCCCAAGGAAGATGGCCGAGCATGGGAAATTCCCTTTGGTCATGGAGACGAGCTACGAGGTGCCACATCATATGGGCCTCCAACACCAAGACGGTGACAAGACGGTTGAGCAAGGGCCATCCCCTTCGACCACGGCGATGAGCGCGAACCTCTTCAACACCATGAAGATGGCGCCCACATTGGACTCATACTCTGAGTGAAGCTACGCGACCGCGCATGGAGACATTTGCACCTACACCTCTCCGACACCCACATATGAAGAGATGCCCAAAATGCCATGTGAGGAGAGCCAACACCACATGAGTGACATGAGTGACTCCACCATACGTGACATTGAGAGCATTTCCTATGAGAGAATGAGTGTGACCACCACTAGCCCCACACATGAGAGCATGCAACACATCCTATGTGAGGTTGAGAGCCATTTGAGTGACTCCACCTACCATACGAGTGAGAGCATCCTTGTGAGTGAGCCACAACACTTAGTGAGTGAGGTAGTTGACACAGCATGTGAGGCCACTATGATTTCTAACGACTTAACCTCTATTCCTAGTGTGTTTTCTTCTTTGGTGCTAGGTCTCCTACATGACGGCATGCCTATCCTCGACGAGTCCATCCCTCCAATGGAAACACCGATGGCCATGGTGGATGATGATACACCCCCACATGGTTCCATCAAGATGAAGATGACAACGAATGGATTATCAACACCTCACCTACAACACATGAGCGACGCTCCAAAGGTAACATAGGTGATGGTGCTTCTCTTGTCCCACTAGTGGACTCTCTTGACATTGATTGCTCCCATGATGTTGACCCACCTATTACCATGCTTCATGCTAGTGCGACTTCCTCAGGTCTTGACTTACCTATTTATGATGAATATGATGATGAGCATTTGAGTGAACTTGATTCATTGTCAACATCGGTCAAGGTACATTGGTATAAGTTCTTCTCTTTCTCCCACTCATATTTGCTCGAGTCTTGTGATGGATAGGCAAGGCATTTCCTCTCCGGTCCTCGACAACAACAACGGCGTGAACAAGTACATAACCAAAGCGTCCATCTTCGATCTACAACGACAAATGCAAGGCGCACAATCAAGATTGCAAGAGCGCATTGACAACATCTCCATCGACATTTTCCACTCCGAAGCAAGGAAAAGGGACTACATCGACAACAAGCTTTGATGAGGACATCAATACCATTGTTACACCCTGATGAGGACATGACTACCTTTGATATGACCAAAAATATTGCATATATGCATATTTGTCAGGTGATTTCTAGTGCAAACTATTCAATAATCTATTTATGTTATCCAGAACAAAAATACTTCACACACTTTTGTGTTTTGTCTAATTGCAGGTGTATGGGACATTTGTACAATCCACATATGAAGATAAGGAAGAAAGAGATGTTTATTTGCTGTCCAAAAAGTTCTCTCACGTCACTTTTGGCCCAAGAGAAGATAGAGTCCAAGTCTCTCACGTTTTGGATTCAGATTCGGACTGCACAGACATACCTGACTTAAAACGCACACAAGTTTTTCATACGGACTCTGAATTGGGTGATTCTTTTTTTGTTGGAAACTAGATTTCGTGCACTTTCCAACCCAATTGAAATCACCTTCAAATTCGTCCGTAGCGTTGAGTTGTGGACGAAACAATCTGATGCTGCAGCAGAATCCGAGTCAAACTACAAGTCCAAAGGTGTTACATCACCTCCACTTGGGCCCACGAGCCTTGTACGACCTAGGGTTAGTTTTAGGCTGCCTTGGGACGTCCTCCCACCTCCTTGGCCGCCACCCCTTGCTCCTATATAAGTAGATCTGATAGAGGCGGAGGTGTCCCGTCTTTCGATGAGATGGTGGATTTCGCTTTGGTGGAAGTCGACTTTGACGATCCGACTACGAACGTGCGAGGACGTCGCGCCTTAGCAATCGCTAAACCAACTCCGAGAGGTTATTGACCACGCCGGAGCACGATCAACCTGACCACGAGGGTCTGTTTCCTGCGAGCAAACGAAGAACAAGCAAGAAACTAAGCTTGCAATCTGGATATTGTGAATATTAGATGAAAGCTTTATTGATCAAGGTGGGGTTCTGTGACGCCTTTGTCTGGTCGTTGAACACAAACGAAGTACGCGAAGTTGCAGCTATGGCGAACTTTTAATCTAAACAAAACCCCAGGAAAAGCTACTAGATGGATCTACTTATATAGGAGCAAGGGGTGGCGGCCAAGGAGGTGGGAGGACGTCCCAAGGCAGCCTAAAACTAAATCTAGGTCGTACAAGGCCAATGGGCCCAAGTGGAGTTGATGTAACACCTTTGGACTTGTAGTTTGACTCTGATTCTGCTGCAGCATCAGATTGTTTCGTCCACAACTCAACGCTCCGGACGAATTTGAAGGTAATTCCAATTGGGTTGGAAAGTGCACGAAATCTAGTTTCCAACAAAAAAAGAATCACCCAATTCGGAGTCCGTATGAAAAACTTGTGTGCGTTTTGAGTCACGTATGTCTGTGCAGTCCGAATCTGAATCCAGAACGTGAGAGACTTGGACTCTATCTTCTCTTGGGCCAAACGTGACGTGAGAGAACTTTTTGGACAGCAAATAAACATCTCTTTCTTCCTTATCTTCATATGTGGATTGTACAAATGTCCCATACACCTGCAATTAGACAAAACACAAAAGTGTGTGAAGTATTTTTGTTCTGGATAACATAAATAGATTATTGAATAGTTTGCACTAGAAATCACCTGACAAATATGCATATATGCAATATTTTTGGTCATATCCAAGGTAGTCATGTCCTCATCATCCTCCCCTTCTTGAAAATAAAGCCGTCCTCGGCGTTGCTTAATCTGAAATGTGGCTAACAAAAGAGACAAGGTGTACATGTTGTATATGTATATGTCATCCGTTTTTACTTCCCTTAATTTTTGCATATATGACACATGAATAGATGAGTAACTTGCATAGTTCATAAAATCTAAAGCCAAAAAATTAGCACAAGAAGTAGAAGGCATGAAAATATTGCAACTTAGTTTGCACATATAAGTGAAGCTCTTATTCATTTCAAAAGATTGACAATGTTCATCATTAAACCATCCCAACATTGGTGAATAAACCTTACTTGCATCAAATTTACATGCTACAACATGCTTAAATAAGCAAACATGCAATAAGTCATTCAACACAGAATCATCACCAAGATTAGAGGTCATATCAAAATGATTAAACATTGGTTCTTTTGCATCAATAGTTAATTCAATGGGTGCACTCAAAATTGTTGGTATTTCAGTTGTTTGATCACATGGCAAAGTCAAATTATCAACGTAGTCCTCTAAAATAGGTGGTGTGATCAAAGTAGTGGGTAGCTCATCAGATGGTGCATTCAAATTGACAAGGCATTCATCATTCTCATGTACAGATGGAAGATCAGTACCTTTTTCATTACCTCTTATGACAACTCAGATGATGTAGCCACTCCCGGGGGCGATGTGTCACATGGTGGAGGTGATGTAGTCCTGACAACAACGGATGTGGTTGTCATAGTATGCCTAGTAGTTGAAGGAATAATCATATCAACTCTTGGAATGTGCACCGTGCGCTTGTTCTCCTCGTGGCCAACACGTCGTTTTATTTCCTGTTCAGCTTTGCAAGCAAGATGAAACAAATGGTCCATAGGATAACACTCTTCATGAATTAGTATCTCTTGAATATCACGGTTTAATCCTCCCCAAAATCTATCCATAAAATCATCTTCACTTTCTTCTAAAGAGGAATGCAACAAGGTAGTTTGTAAATCATCATAATATTTTGTTACAGTTTCACTACCTTGTTTTAAGTGTTGCAACTTCTTAATCATGTCACGAGTATAATAAGCAGGGACGAAAGTATGTCGCATGGCAAGTTTCAAATAATCCCAAGTAGTAGGTATATAATCAGGGTGTAACCGACAATATTCACTCCACCAAACCAAAGCATAACCAGTGAAAGAACCAACCGCAACCTTAACCTTTTTATGTTCATCGAAATTATGGGAAGCAAATATATTTTTTATGTCGAACTCCCATTCAATATATAAAGCAGGTTTAAAACGGCCATTAAATGGTGGTATAGATACATTAACCTGATCATGTGCATTTGGATGTTTGTGCACCTCTCCTGACGGTTGTGGTATTTGCAAAGGTGGTGGCACGTCTCCCGCGATCGACAAAGCCCATGAATTGACTCTGGATCCTGTCATGATTAGTAGAACAAGAAACAAAACCCAAAAATAATGTTCCTATAACTACTAGGATGTGGTGGTAAAACGCTCACAGTAAAGCAAATATCAATGTCTTACAAGTTCTTACCATGCAGCAGGCGGTGATCGGCAACCAGCGGTGTCAAGTAACTCTGAATATTGAGTAAAGCGATTGCCAGGGGAGCGTACGTATACACGGTGTAGAAATATGTGGAGCTGGGTTGGCTATATATGGTAGCAAAAGATTAGCAATAATCAATTCAAAGATGCAATGTTGAATAAACGCTCAACGACGGTACTGTGCTGGTCCTAGGCTAGACCGAACTAGAGACGCGAGCCTAGAACACTAATGAGGTCACGTCGTAGCACAACTAGCATCAATGAAGGACACTAAGTAGCTCTGGACAGCAAGATATAAGTGAAGATCACAACGGCAGAAAAGATAATGAGGTGAAACAACAGCCAAGCAGGATATATCAACAACTTTGTCTCCAACTTTCCTCTGAAAAAGTTTGTGCCGATTTTTTTGTTTTTTTTCTTCTCTCTTTTTTTTCCTCACACTTTTTTTTCTTTCTCTCCTTTTTTTTTCTCTGACTTTTTTTTCTCCTTTTTTTTCTCTCATTTTTTTCTCTCTTTTTTTCTCCCTTTTTCCAAAACAAACTAGATAAGATGCAGATTGGATCAAGTGAAGATGTGAACGATCTCAACTATTATTATGACAATGAATGATGGGTAGCTGATAAGGACATGACTACCTTGGATATGACCAAAAATATTGCATATATGCATATTTGTAAGGTGATTTCTAGTGCAAACTATTAAATAATCTATTTATGTTATCCAGAACAAAAATACTTCACACACTTTTGTGTTTTGTCTAATTGCAGGTGTATGTGACATTTGTACAATTCACATATGAAGATAAGGAAGAAAGAGATGTTTATTTGCTGTCCAAAAAGTTCTCTCACGTCACTTTTGGCCCAAGAGAAGATAGAGTCCAAGTCTCTCACGTTCTGGATTCAGATTCGGACTGCACAGACACACCTGACTCAAAACGCACACAAGTTTTTCATACGGACTCCGAATTGGGTGATTCTTTTTTTGTTGGAAACTAGATTTCGTGCACTTTCCAACCCAATTGGAATCACCTTCAAATTCGTCCGGAGCGTTGAGTTGTGGACGAAACAATCTGATGCTGCAGCAGAATCCGAGTCAAACTATAAGTCCAAAGGTGTTACATCACCTCCACTTGGGCCCATTGGCCTTGTACGACCTAGATTTAGTTTTAGGCTGCCTTGGGACGTCCTCCCACCTCCTTGGCCGCCACCCCTTGCTCCTATATAAGTAGATCCATCTAGTAGCTTTTCCTTGGGATTTGTTTAGTTAAAAGTTAGCCATTGCAACTTCGTGTACTTCGTTTGTGTCCAACGACCAGACCAAGACCGCTTCCGGATCCCCACCATTATCAATACTTCATATATATTCGCAATATTCAGATTGCTTTATCATATTCTTGCTCGTTCTTCGATTGCTTGCAGGAATAGACCTTCGTGGTCAGGTTGATCGTGCTCCAGCATGGTCAATAACCTCTCGGAGTTGGTTTAGCGATTGCTAAGGCGCAACATCGTGCACGTTTGTAGTCGGATCGTCAAAGTCGTCTCCACCAAATCGATAGTTATCATCTCATCGAAAGATCGGGACACCCTCGCCTCTATCATGACAACAACGGATGTGGTTGTCATAGTATGCCTAGTAGTTGAAGGAACAATCATATCAACTCTTGGAATGTGCACCGTGCGCTTGTTCTCCTCGTGGCCAACACGTCGTTTTATTTCCTGTTCAGCTTTGCAAGCAAGATGAAACAAATGGTCCATAGGATAACACTCTTCATGAATTAGTATCTCTTGAATATCACGGTTTAATCCTCCCCAAAATCTATCCATAAAATCATCTTCACTTTCTTCTAAAGAGGAATGCAACAAGGTAGTTTGTAAATCATCATAATATTTTGTTACAGTTTCACTACCTTGTTTTAAGTGTTGCAACTTCTTAATCATGTCACGAGTATAATAAGCAGGGACGAAAGTATGTCGCATGGCAAGTTTCAAATCATCCCAAGTAGTAGGTATATAATCAGGGTGTAACCGACAATATTCACTCCACCAAACCAAAGCATAACCAGTGAAAGAACCAACCGCAACCTTAACTTTTTTATGTTCATTGAAATTATGGGAAGCAAATATATTTTTTATGTCGAACTCCCATTCAATATTGATGAGGACATGACTACCTTGGATATGACCAAAAATATTGCATATATGCATATTTCTCAGGTGATTTCTAGTGCAAACTATTCAATAATCTATTTATGTTATTCAGAACAAAAATACTTCACACACTTTTGTGTTTTGTCTAATTGCAGGTGTATGGGACATTTGTACAATCCACATATGAAGATAAGGAAGAAAGAGATGTTTATTTGCTGTCCAAAAAGTTCTCTCACGTCACTTTTGGCCCAAGAGAAGATAGAGTCCAAGTCTCTCACGTTCTGGATTCAGATTCGGACTGCACAGACACACCTGACTCAAAACGCACACAAGTTTTTCATACGGACTCCAAATTGGGTGATTCTTTTTTTGTTGGAAACTAGATTTCGTGCACTTTCCAACCCAATTGGAATCACCTTCAAATTCTTCCGGAGCGTTGAGTTGTGGACAAAACAATCTGATGCTGCAGCAGAATCCGAGTCAAACTACAAGACCAAAGGTGTTACATCACCTCCACTTGGGCCCATTGGTCTTGTACGACCTAGATTTAGTTTTAGGCTGCCTTGGGACGTCCTCCCACCTCCTTGGCCGCCACCCCTTGCTCCTATATAAGTAGATCCATCAGTAGCTTTTCCTTGGGATTTGTTTAGTTAAAAGTTAGCCATTGCAACTTCGTGTACTTCGTTTGTGTCCAACGACCAGACCAAGACCGCTTCCGGATCCCCACCATTATCAATACTTCATATTTATTTGCAATATTCAGATTGCTTTATCATATTCTAGCTCGTTCTTCGATTGCTTGCAGGAATAGACCTTCGTGGTCAGGCTGACCGTGCTTCCAGCATCGTCAGTAACCTCAGGAGAATGGTTTAGCGATTGCTAAGGCGCAACGTCGTGCACGTTTGTAGTCGGATCGTCAAAGTCGTCTCCACCAAATCGATAGTTATCATCTCATCGAAAGATCAGGACACCCTCGCCTCTATCAAGTGGTATCAGTTTTCAGGTTGCTCGGTGAGAATTTCCAGTTTTCCTAGATTAGATTTATTTTCTTACCTATTGTCCAAGAAAAAGCCACAAAAAAGAGTTAGATCTATTCATCCTTGGTCCAAGCCAGTCTGAGCCTTTGCAATTTTCTTTTCATTGCTTGCATAGTTGAATTATCGGTTGCATCGTCGTGTCGAGTTGCTGGTCTTAGTGTCTAGTTCCTTTAGAGTTTCGAGTTCTGTTCACATTAGTCACGCAGCCGCTGCATCATTATCCCATCCGCTGTCCATCATCCAATCCACCAATTTCCAGCACGTGCTACGCACTGTTTATTGTCATAATCATAGTTGAGGTCACTCACATCTTCGCCTGATCGAATCTGCATCTTATCTAGTTTGTCTTGAAAAGAGGGAGAAAAAGAAGATAAAGAAAAAAAAAGAGAGAAAAAAAGGAAAGAAAAAAAAAGAAAAAGAGGGAGAAGAAAAAGAAAAAAAAGCGTGAGAAAAAAAAAGAGAGAAGAAAAAAAATCGGATCTATCTAGAATCAATCTCGTACCTGAATTCGGATTGGAATCTGTTTTGCGCACTGTTCAGTAAAATAGGTGTATCTTCCTCATACGAAGTCTGTTTTGGCTCCGTGAGTACTCAAATTGAACCTAGCAACGAGCCGCATCTAAATAGTTGCATAAGCTAGTTCAATATTTGACACCTCAAAATCGGCTTCTAAATAGGTCTTTTTGCCGTCTGAAGTTCGTGAACACAGCTTGTTCCAAATTTTCAGGCCAGATTTAGAATTCTTTGACTCCTCATATCAACTCGGAATTGAGTGATTCTTTTTGCATTGGAAAGCTTGAGTTAGTAGCATTCTTTGAAAGAATCTATCAGAAAATTGGCTCAAACTTTTCAAGAGGAAAGTTGCAGAGAGAGTTGTTGTATATCCTGTTTGACAGTTGTTTTTCATCATTATCTTTACTGCCGTTGTGATCTTCACTTATATCTTGCTGTCCAGAGCTACTTAGTATCCTTCATTGATGCTAGTTGTGCTACGCCGTGACCTCATTAGTGTTCTAGGCTCGCGTCTCTAGTCCGGTCTAGCCTAGGACCAGCACAGTACCGTCGTTGAGCGTTTATTCAACATTGCATCTTTGAATTGATTATTGCTAATCTTTTGCTACCATATATAGCCAACCCCGCTCCACATATTTCTACACCGTGTATACGTACGCTCCCCTGGCAATCGCTTTACTCAATATTCGGAGTTACTTGACACCGCTGGTTGCCGATTACCGCCTTCTGCATGGTAAGAACGTGTAAGACATTGATATTTGCTTTACTGTGAACGTTTTACCACCAGATCCTAGTAGTTATAGAAACATTATTTTTGGGTTTTGTTTCTTGTTCTACTAATCATGACAGGATCCAGAGTCAATTCATGGGCTTCGTCGATCACGGGAGACGTGCCACCACCTTTGCAAATACCACAACCGTCACGAGAGGTGCACAAACATCCAAATGCACATGATCAGGTTAATGTATCTATACCACCATTTAATGGCCGTTTTAAACCTGCTTTATATATTGAATGGGAGTTCGACATAAAAAATATATTTGCTTCCCATAATTTCGATGAACATAAAAAGGTTAAGGTTGCGGTTGGTTCTTTCACTGGTTATGCTTTGGTTTGGTGGAGTGAATATTGTCGGTTACACCCTGATTATATACCTACTACTTGGGATGATTTGAAACTTGCCATGCGACATACTTTCGTCCCTGCTTATTATACTCGTGACATGATTAAGAAGTTGCAACACTTAAAACAAGGTAGTGAAACTGTAACAAAATATTATGATGATTTACAAACTACCTAGTTGCATTCCACTTTAGAAGAAAGTGAAGATGATTTTATGGATAGATTTTGGGGAGGATTAAACCGTGATATTCAAGAGATACTAATTCATGAAGAGTGTTATCCTATGGACCATTTGTTTCATCTTGCTTGCAAAGCTGAACAGGAAATAAAACGACGTGTTGGCCACGAGGAGAACAAGCGCACGGTGCACATTCCAAGAGTTGATATGATTGTTCCTTCAACTACTAGGCATACTATGACAACCACATCCGTTGTTGTCAGGACTACATCACCTCCACCATGTGACACATCGCCCCCGAGAGTGGCTACATCATCTGAGTTGATCATAAGAGGTAATGACAAAGGTACTGATCTTCCATCTCTACATGAGAATGATGAATGCATTGTCAATTTGAATGCACCATCTGATGAGCTACCCACTACTTTGATCACACCACCTATTTTAGAGGACTACGTTGATAATTTGACTTTGCCATGTGATCAAACAACTGAAATACCAACAATTTTGAGTGCACCCATTGAATTAACTATTGAAAAGAACCAATGTTTAATCATTTTGATATGACCTCTAATCTTGGTGATGATTCTGTGTTGAATGACTTATTGCATGTTTGCTTATTTAAGCATGTTGTAGCATGTAAATTTGATGCAAGTAAGGTTTATTCACCAATGTTGGGATGGTTTAATGATGAACATTGTCAATCTTTTGAAATGAATAAGAGCTTCACTTATATGTGCAAACTGAGTTGCAATATTTTCATGCCTTCTACTTCTTGTGCTAATTTTTTGGCTTTAGATTTTATGAACTATGCAAGTTACTCATCTATTCATGTTTCATATATGCAAAAATCAAGGGAAGTAAAAATGGATGACATATACATATACAACATGTACACCTTGTCTTTTTTGTTAGCCACATTTCAGATTAAGCAACGCCGAGGACGGCTTTATTTTCAAGAAGGGGAGGATGATGAGGACATGACTACCTTGGATATGACCAAAAATATTGCATATATGCATATTTGTCAGGTGATTTCTAGTGCAAACTATTCAATAATCTATTTATGTTATTCAGAACAAAAATACTTCACACACTTTTGTGTTTTATCTAATTGCAGGTGTATGGGACATTTGTACAATCCACATATGAAGATAAGGAAGAAAGTGATGTTTATTTGCTGTCCAAAAAGTTCTCTCACGTCACTTTTGGCCCAAGAGAAGATAGAGTCCAAGTCTCTCACGTTCTGGATTCAGATTCGGACTGCACAGACACACCTGACTCAAAACGCACACAAGTTTTTCATACGGACTCCAAATTGGGTGATTCTTTTTTTGTTGGAAACTAGATTTCGTGCACTTTCCAACCCAATTGGAATCACCTTCAAATTCGTCCGGAGCGTTGAGTTGTGGACGAAACAATCTGATGCTGCAGCAGAATCCGAGTCAAACTACAAGACCAAAGGTGTTACATCACCTCCACTTGGGCCCATTGGCCTTGTACGACCTAGATTTAGTTTTAGGCTGCCTTGGGACGTACTCCCACCTCCTTGGCCGCCACCCTTGCTCCTATATAAGTAGATCCATCTAGTAGCTTTTCCTTGCGATTTGTTTAGTTAAAAGTTAGCCATTGCAACTTCGTGTACTTCGTTTGTGTCCAACGACCAGACCAAGACCGCTTCCGGATCCCCACCATTATCAATACTTCATATTTATTTGCAATATTCAGATTGCTTTATCATATTCTAGCTCGTTCTTCGATTGCTTGCAGGAATAGACCTTCGTGGTCAGGCTGACCGTGCTTCCAGCATCGTCAGTAACCTCAGGAGAATGGTTTAGCGATTGCTAAGGCGCAACGTCGTGCACATTTGTAGTCGGATCGTCAAAGTCGTCTCCACCAAATCGATAGTTATCATCTCATCGAAAGATCGGGACACCCTCGCCTCTATCAAATATATAAAGCAGGTTTAAAACGGCCATTAAATGGTGGTATAGGTACATTAACCTGATCATGTGCATTTGGATGTTTGTGCACCTCTTGTGACGGTTGTGGTATTTGCAAAGGTGGTGGCACGTCTCCCGCGATCGACAAAGCCTATGAATTGACTCTTGATCCTATCATGATTAGTAGAACAAGAAACAAAACCCAAAAATAATGTTCCTATAACTACTAGGATGTGGTGGTAAAACGCTCACAGTAAAGCAAATATCAATGTCTTACAAGTTCTTACCATGCAGCAGGCGGTGATCGGCAACCAGCGGTGTCAAGTAACTCTGAATATTGAGTAAAGCGATTGCCAGGGGAGCGTACGTATACACGGTGTAGAAATATGTGGAGCTGGGTTGGCTATATATGGTAGCAAAAGATTAGCAATAATCAATTCAAAGATGCAATGTTGAATAAACGCTCAACGACGGTACTGTGCTGGTCCTAGGCTAGACCGGACTAGAGACGCGAGCCTAGAACACTAATGAGGTCACGGCATAGCACAACTAGCATCAATGAAGAATACTAAATAGCTCTTGACAGCAAGATATAAGTGAAGATCACAACGGTAGTGAAGATAATGATGAAAAACAACTGCCAAGCAGGATATACAACAACTCTCTCTCCAACTTTCCTCTTGAAAAGTTTGAGACAATTTTCTGATAAATTCTTTCAAAGAATACTACTAACTCAAGCTTTCCAATGCAAAAAGAATCATTCAATTCCGAGTTGATATGAGGAGTCAAAGAATTTTAAAACTGGCCTGAAAAATTGGAACAAGTTGTGTTCACGAACTTCGGAGGGCAAAAAGACCTATTTAGAAGCCGATTTTGAGGTGTCAAATATTGAACTAGCTTCTGCAACTATTTAGATGCGGCTCGTCGCTATCTTCAATTTGAGTACTCACGGAGCCAAAACTGACTTCATATGAGGAAGATACACCTGTTTTACTGAACAGTGCGCAAAACAGATTCCAATCCGAATTCAGGTACGAGATTGATTCTAGATAGATCCAATTTTTTTCTTCTCTCTTTTTTTCTCACGCTTTTTTTTCTTCTCTCTCTTTTTCTTTCCTTTTTTTCTCTTTTTTTTCTCCCTCTTTCCAAGACAAACTAGATAAGATGCAGATTGGATCAGGCGAAGATGTGAATGACCTCAACTATGATTATGACAATGAACAGTGCATAGCACGTGGTGGAAATTAATAGATGGGATGGTGGACAGTGGAATGGGTAATGATGAAGTGGCGGCGTGACTAATGTGAACAGAACTCGAAACTCTAAAGGAACTAGACACTAAGACCAGCAACTGACACGACGATGCAACCGATATTCAACTATGCAAGCAATGAATAGAAAATTGCAAAAGCTCAGACTGGCTTGGATAAAGGATGAACAGATCTAACTTTTTTTTTGTGGCTTTTTCTTGAACAATAGGTAAGAAAATAAATCTAATCTAAGAAAAACTGGAAATTCTCACCGAGCAACCTGAAAACTGATACCACTTGATAGAGGCGGATGTGTCCCGTCTTTCGATGAGATGGTGGATTTTGCTTTGGTGGAAGTCGACTTTGACGATCCGACTACGAACGTGCGAGGACGTCGCGCCTTAGCAATCGCTAAACCAACTCAGAGAGGTTATTGACCACGCCGGAGCACGATCAACCTGACCACGAGGGTCTGTTTCCTGCGAGCAAACGAAGAACAAGCAAGAAACTAAGATTGCAATCTGGATATTGCGAAAACAAGATGAAAGCTTTATTGATCAAGGTGGGGTTCTGTGACGCCTTTGTCTGGTCGTTGAACACAAACGAAGTACGCGAAGTTGCAGCTATGGCGAACTTTTAATCTAAACAAAACCCCAGGAAAAGCTACTAGATGGATCTACTTATATAGGAGCAAGGGGTGGCGGCCAAGGAGGTGGGAGGACGTCCCAAGGCAGCCTAAAACTAAATCTAGGTCGTACAAGGCCAATGGGCCCAAGTGGAGTTGATGTAACACCTTTGGACTTGTAGTTTGACTTTGATTCTGCTGCAGCATCAGATTGTTTCGTCCACAACTCAACGCTCCGGACGAATTTGAAGGTGATTCCAATTGGGTTGGAAAGTGCACGAAATCTAGTTTCCAACAAAAAAAAATCACCCAATTCGGAGTCCGTATGAAAAACTTGTGTGCGTTTTGAGTCAGGTATGTCTGTGCAGTCCGAATCTGAATCCAGAACGTGAGAGACTTGGACTCTATCTTCTCTTGGGCCAAACGTGACGTGAGAGAACTTTTTGGACAGCAAATAAACATCTCTTTCTTCCTTATCTTCATATGTGGATTGTACAAATGTCCCATACACCTGCAATTAGACAAAACACAAAAGTGTGTGAAGTATTTTTGTTCTGGATAACATAAATAGATTATTGAATAGTTTGCACTAGAAATCACCTGACAAATATGCATATATGCAATATTTTTGGTCATATCCAAGGTAGTCATGTCCTCATCAAGATCCATCTAGTAGCTTTTTCCTTGGGATTTGTTTAGTTAAAAGTTAGCCATTGCAACTTCGTGTACTTCGTTTGTGTCCAACGACCAGACCAAGACCGCTTACGGATCCCCACCTTTATCAATACTTCGTATATACTCGCAATATTCAGATTGCTTTTATCATATTCTTGCTTGTTCTTCGATTGCTTGCAGGAATAGACCTTCGTGGTCAGGTTGATTGTGCTCCAGCGTGGTCAATAACCTCTCGGAGTTGGTTTAGCGATTGCTAAGGCGCAACGTCGTGCACGTTTGTAGTCGGATCGTCAAAGTCATCTTCACCAAATCGATAGTTATCATCTCATCGAAAGATCGGGACACCCCGCCTTTATCAAGTGGTATCAGTTTTCAGGTTGCTCGGTGAGAATTTCCAGTTTTCCTAGATTAGATTTATTTTCTTACCTATTGTCCAAGAAAAATCCACAAAAAAATAGTTAGATCTATTCATCCTTTGTCCAAGCCAGTCTGAGCCTTTGCAATTTTCTTTTCATTGCTTGCATAGTTGAATTATCGGTTGCATCGTCGTGTCGAGTTGCTGGTCTTAGTGTCTAGGTCGTTTAGAGTTTCGAGTTCTGTTCACATTAGTCACATCGCCGCTGCATCATTATCCCTTCCGCTGTCCACCACCCATCCATCAATTTCCTCCACGTGCTACCCACCGTTCATTGTCATAATCATAGTTGAGATCGTTCCCATCTTCGCTTGATCCAATCTACATCTTATGTAGTTTGTTTTGAAAAGAGGGAGAGAGAAAAAAAAGATAGAGAAAAAAAACGAGGGAAAAAAAGTAAAAAAAAGTCAGAGAATAAAAAGAAAGGAAAAGAAAAAAAGTGTGAGAAAAATAGAGAGAAAAAAAAAATTGGATCTATCTAGAATCAATCTCGTACCTGAATTCGGATTGGAATCTGTTTTGCGCACTGTTCAGTAAAACAGGTGTATCTTCCTCATACGAAGTCAGTTTTGCCTCCGTGAGTACTCAAATTGAAGATAGCGACGAGCCACATCTAAATAGTTGCAGAAGCTAGTTCAGTATTTGACACCTCAAAATCGGCTTCTAAATAGGTCTTTTTGCCCTCTGAAGTTCGTGAACACAACTTGTTCCAATTTTTCAGGCTAGTTTTAGAATTCTTTGACTCCTCATATCAACTCGGAATTGAGTGATTCTTTTTGCATTGGAAAGCTTGAGTTAGTAGCATTCTTTGAAAGAATTTATCAGAAAATTGTCTCAAACTTTTCAAGAGGAAAGTTGGAGAGAGAGTTGTTGTATATCCTGCTTGGCAGTTGTTTTTCATCATTATCTTCACTGCCATTGTGATCTTCACTTATATCTTGCTGTTAAGAGCTACTTAGTATCCTTCATTGATGCTAGTTGTGCTACGCCGTGACCTCATTAGTGTTCTAGGCTCACGTCTCTAGTCCGGTCTAGCCTAGGACCAGCACAGTACCGTCGTTGAGCGTTTATTCAACATTGCATCTTTGAATTGATTATTGCTAATCTTTTGCTACCATATATAGCCAACCCAGCTCCACATATTTCTACACCGTGTATACGTACGCTCCCCTGGCAATCGCTTTACTCAATATTCGGAGTTACTTGACACCGCTGGTTGCCGATCACCGCCTGCTGCATGGTAAGAACTTGTAAGACATTGATATTTGCTTTACTGTGAGCGTTTTACCACCACATCCTAGTAGTTATAGGAACATTATTTTTGGGTTTTGTTTCTTGTTCTACTAATCATGACAGGATCCAGAGTCAATTCATGGGCTTTGTCGATCGCGGGAGACGTGCCACCACCTTTGCAAATACCACAACCGTCACGAGAGGTGCACAAACATCCAAATGCACATGATCAGGTTAATGTATCTATACCACCATTTAATGGCCGTTTTAAACCTGCTTTATATATTGAATGGGAGTTTGACATAAAAAATATATTTGCTTCCCATAATTTCGATGAACATAAAAAGGTTAAGGTTGCGGTTGGTTCTTTCACTAGTTATGCTTTGGTTTTGATGAGGACATGACTACCTTGGATATGACCAAAAATATTGCATATATGCATATTTGTCAGGTGATTTCTAGTGCAAACTATTCAATAATCTATTTATGTTATCCAGAACAAAAATACTTCACACACTTTTGTGTTTTGTCTAATTGCAGGTGTATGGGACATTTGTACAATCCACATATGAAGATAAGGAAGAAAGAGATCTTTATTTGCTGTCCAAAAAGTTCTCTCACGTCACTTTTGGCGCAAGAGAAGATAGAGTCCAAGTCTCTCACGTTCTGGATTCAGATTCGGACTGCACAGACACACCTGACTCAAAACGCACACAAGTTTTTCATACGGACTCCGAATTGGGTGATTCTTTTTTTGTTGGAAACTAGATTTCGTGCACTTTCCTACCTAATTGGAATCACCTTCAAATTCGTCCGGAGCGTTGAGTTGTGGACGAAACAATCTGATGCTGCAGCAGAATCCGAGTCAAACTACAAGTCCAAAGGTGTTACATCACCTCCACTTGGGCCCATTGGCCTTGTACGACCTAGATTTAGTTTTAGGCTGCCTTGGGACGTCCTCCCACCTCCTTGGCCGCCACCCCTTGCTCCTATATAAGTAGATCCATCTAGTAGCTTTTCCTTGGGATTTGTTTAGTTAAAAGTTAGCCATTGCAACTTCGTGTACTTCGTTTGTGTCCAACGACCAGACCAAGACCGCTTACGGATCCCCACCATTATCAATACTTCATATATATTTGCAATATTCAGATTGCTTTATCATATTCTTGCTCGTTCTTCGATTGCTTGCAGGAATAGACCTTCGTGGTCAGGCTGACCGTGCTTCCAGCATCGTCAGTAACCTCAGGAGATTGGTTTAGCGATTGCTAAGGCGCAACGTCGTGCATGTTTGTAGTCGGATTGTCAAAGTCATCTCCACCAAATCGATAGTTATCATCTCATCGAAAGATCGGGACCCTCGCCTTCATCAGGTTTGGTGGAGTGAATATTGTCGGTTACACCCTGATTATATACCTACTACTTGGGATGATTTGAAACTTGCCATGCGACATACTTTCATCCCTGCTTATTATACTCGTGACGTGATTAAGAAGTTGCAACACTTAAAACAAGGTAGTGATGAGGACATGACTACCTTGGATATGACCAAAAATATTGCATATATGCACATTTGTCAGGTGATTTCTAGTGCAAACTATTCAATAATCTATTTATGTTATCCAGAACAAAAATACTTCACACACTTTTGTGTTTTGTCTAATTGCAGGTGTATGGGACATTTGTACAATCCACATATGAAGATAAGGAAGAAAGAGATGTTTATTTGCTGTCCAAAAAGTTCTCTCACGTCACTTTTGGCCCAAGAGAAGATAGAGTCCAAGTCTCTCACGTTCTGGATTCAGATTCGGACTGCACAGACATACCTGACTCAAAACGCACACAAGTTTTTCATACGGACTCCGAATTGGGTGATTCTTTTTTTGTTGGAAACTAGATTTCGTGCACTTTCCAACCCAATAGGAATCACCTTCAAATTCGTCCGGAGCGTTGAGTTGTGGACGAAACAATCTGATGCTGCAGCAGAATCCGAGTCAAACTACAAGTCCAAAGGTGTTACATCACCTCCACTTGGGCCCATTGGCCTTGTACGACCTAGATTTAGTTTTAGGCTGCCTTGGGACGTCCTCCCACCTCCTTGGCCGCCACCCCTTGCTCCTATATAAGTAGATCCATCTAGTAGCTTTTCCTCGGGATTTGTTTAGTTAAAAGTTAGCCATTGCAACTTCGTGTACTTCGTTTGTGTCCAACGACCAGACCAAGACCGCTTACGGATCCCCACCTTTATCAATACTTCATATATACTCGCAATATTCAGATTGCTTTTATCATATTCTTGCTTGTTCTTCGATTGCTTGCAGGAATAGACCTTCGTGGTCAGGTTGATTGTGCTCCGGCGTGGTCAATAACCTCACGGAGTTGGTTTAGCGATTGCTAAGGCGCAACGTCGTGCACGTTTGTAGTCGGATCGTCAAAGTCGTCTCCACCAAATCGATAGTTATCATCTCATCGAAAGATCGGGACACCCCCGCCTCTATCAAGTGGTATCAGTTTTCAGGTTGCTCGGTGAGAATTTCCAGTTTTCCTAGATTAGATTTATTTTCTTACCTATTGTCCAAGAAAAATCCATAAAAAAGAGTTAGATCTATTCATCCTTTGTACCTGATCATGTGCATTTGGATGTTTGTGCACCTCTCGTGACGGTTGTGGTATTTGCAAAGGTGGTGGCACGTCTCCCGCGATCGACAAAGCCCATGAATTGACTCTGGATCCTGTCATGATTAGTAGAACAAGAAACAAGGTAGTGAAACTGTAACAAAATATTATGATGATTTACAAACTACCTTGTTGCATTCCTCTTTAGAAGAAAGTGAAGATGATTTTATGGATAGATTTTGGGGAGGATTAAACCGTGATATTCAAGAGATACTAATTCATGAAGAGTGTTATCCTATGGACCATTTGTTTCATCTTGCTTGCAAAGCTGAACAGGAAATAAAACGACGTGTTGGCCACGAGGAGAACAAGCGCACGGTGCACATTCCAAGAGTTGATATGATTGTTCCTTCAACTACTAGGCATACTATGACAACCACATCCGTTGTTGTCAGGACTACATCACCTCCACCATGTGACACATCGCCCCCGAGAGTGGCTACATCATCTGAGTTGATCATAAGAGGTAATGACAAAGGTACTGATCTTCCATCTCTACATGAGAATGATGAATGCATTGTCAATTTGAATGCACCATCTGATGAGCTACCCACTACTTCGATCACACCACCTATTTTAGAGGACTACGTTGATAATTTGACTTTGCCATGTGATCAAACAACTGAAATACCAACAATTTTGAGTGCACCCATTGAATTAACTATTGATGCAAAAGAACCAATGTTTAATCATTTTGATATGACCTCTAATCTTGGTGATGATTCTGTGTTGAATGACTTATTGCATGTTTGCTTATTTAAGCATGTTGTAGCATGTAAATTTGATGCAAGTAAGGTTTATTCACCAATGTTGGGATGGTTTAATGATGAACATTGTCAATCTTTTGAAATGAATAAGAGCTTCACTTATATGTGCAAACTGAGTTGCAATAGTTTCATGCCTTCTACTTCTTGTGCTAATTTTTTGGCTTTAGATTTTATGAACTATGCAAGTTACTCATCTATTCATGTGTCATATATGCAAAAATCAAGGGAAGTAAAAATGGATGACATATACATATACAACATGTACACCTTGTCTCTTTTGTTAGCCACATTTCAGATTAAGCAACGCCGAGGACGACTTTATTTTCAAGAAGGGGAGGATGATGAGGACATGACTACCTTGGATATGACCAAAAATATTGCATATATGCATATTTGTGAGGTGATTTCTAGTGCAAACTATTCAATAATCTATTTATGTTATCCAGAACAAAAATACTTCACACACTTTTGTGTTTTGTCTAATTGCAGGTGTATGGGACATTTGTACAATCCACATATGAAGATAAGGAAGAAAGAGATGTTTATTTGCTGTCCAAAAAGTTCTCTCACGTCACTTTTGGCCCAAGAGAAGATAGAGTCCAAGTCTCTCACGTTCTGGATTCAGATTCGGACTGCACAAACACACCTGACTCAAAACGCACACAAGTTTTTCATACGGACTCCGAATTGGGTGATTCTTTTTTTGTTGGAAACTAGATTTCGTGCACTTTCCAACCCAATTGGAATCACCTTCAAATTCGTCCGGAGCGTTGAGTTGTGGACGAAACAATCTGATGCTGCAGCAGAATCCGAGCCAAACTACAAGTCCAAAGGTGTTACATCACCTCCACTTGGGCCCATTGGCCTTGTACGACCTAGATTTAGTTTTAGGCTGCCTTGGGATGTCCTCCCACCTCCTTGGCCGCCACCCCTTGCTCCTATATAAGTAGATCCATCTAGTAGCTTTTCCTTGGGATTTGTTTAGTTAAAAGTTAGCCATTGCAACTTCGTGTACTTCGTTTGTGTCCAACGACCAGACCAAGACCGCTTACGGATCCCCACCATTATCAATACCTCATATATATTTGCAATATTCAGATTGCTTTATCATATTCTTGCTCGTTCTTCGATTGCTTGCAGGAATAGACCTTCGTGGTCAGGCTGACCGTGCTTCCGGCATCGTCAGTAACCTCAGGAGATTGGTTTAGCGATTGCTAAGGCGCAACGTCGTGCACGTTTGTAGTCGGATCGTCAAAGTCGTCTCCACCAAATCGATAGTTATCATCTCATCGAAAGATCGGGACACCCCGCCTCCATCAAGTGGTATCAGTTTTCAGGTTGCTCGGTGAGAATTTCCAGTTTTCCTAGATTAGATTTATTTTCTTACCTATTATCCAAGAAAAAGCCACAAAAAAGAGTTAGATCTATTCATCCTTGGTCCAAGCCAGTCCGAGCCTTTGCAATTTTCTTTTCATTGCTTGCATAGTTGAATTATCGGTTGCATCGTCGTGTCGAGTTGCTGGTCTTAGTGTCTAGTTCGTTTAGAGTTTCGAGTTCTGTTCACATTAGTCACGCCGCCGCTGCATCATTATCCCTTCCGCCGTCCATCATCCCATCTATTAATTTCCACCACGTGCTACGCACTGTTCATTGTCATAATCATAGTTGAGGTCATTCACATCTTCGCCTAATCCAATCTGCATCTTATCTAGTTTGTCTTGGAAAGAGGGAGAAAAAAAAAGAGAGAAAAAAAAGAGAAAAAAGGAAAGAAAAAAAAGAAAAAGAGAGAGAAGAAAAAGAAAAAAAAGCGTGAGAAAAAAAAGGAGACAAAAAAAATCGAATCTATCTAGAATCAATCTCGTACCTGAATTCGGATTGGAATCTGTTTTGCGCACTGTTCAGTAAAACAGGTGTATCTTCCTCATACGAAGTCCGTTTTGGCTCCGTGAGTACTCAAATTGAAGCTAGAGACGAGCCGCATCTAAATAGTTGCAGAAGCTTGTTCAATATTAGACACCTCAAAATCGGCTTCTAAATAGGTCTTTTTGCCCTCTGAAGTTTGTGAACACAGCTTGTTCCAATTTTTCAGGCCAGTTTTAGAATTCTTTGACTCCTCATATCAACTCGGAATTGAGTGATTCTTTTTGCATTGGAAAGCTTGAGTTAGTAGCATTCTTTGCAAGAATTTACCTGAAAATTGGCTCAAACTTTTTAAGAGGAAAGTTGGAGAGAGAGTTGTTGTATATCCTGCTTGGCAATTGTTTTACATCATTATCTTCACTTATATCTTGCTGTCAAGAGCTACTTAGTATCCTTCATTGATGCTAGTTGTGCTACGCCGTGACCTCATTAGTGTTCTAGGCTCGCGTCTCTAGTCCGGTCTAGCCTAGGACCAGCACAGTACCGTCATTGAGCGTTTATTCAACATTGCATCTTTGAATTGATTATTGCTAATCTTTTGCTACCACATATAGCCAACCCAGCTCCACATATTTCTACACCGTGTATACGTACGCTCCCTTGGCAATCGCTTTACTCAATATTCGGAGTTACTTGACACCACTGGTTGCCAATCACCGCCTGCTGCATGGTAAGAACTTGTAAGACATTGATATTTGCTTTACTGTGAGCGTTTTACCACCACATCCTAGTAGTTATAGGAACATTATTTTTGGGTTTTGTTTCTTGTTCTACTAATCATGACAGGATCCAGAGTCAATTCATGGGCTTTGTCGATCACGGGAGACGTGCCACCACCTTTGCAAATACCACAACCGTCACGAGAGGTGCACAAACATCCAAATGCACATGATCAGGTTAATGTATCTATACCACCATTTAATGGCCGTTTTAAACCTGCTTTATATATTGAATGGGAGTTCGACATAAAAAATATATTTGCTTCCCATAATTTTGATGAACATAAAAAGGTTAAGGTTGCGGTTGGTTCTTTCACTGGTTATGCTTTGGTTTGGTGGAGTGAATATTGTCGGTTACACCCTGATTATATACCTACTACTTGGGATGATTTGAAACTTGCCATGCGACATACTTTCGTCCCTGCTTATTATACTCGTGACATGATTAAGAAGTTGCAACACTTAAAACAAGGTAGTGAAACTGTAAGAAAATATTATGATGATTTACAAACTACCTAGTTGCATTCCACTTTAGAAGAAAGTGAAGATGATTTTATGGATAGATTTTGGGGAGGATTAAACCGTGATATTCAAGAGATACTAATTCATGAAGAGTGTTATCCTATGGACCATTTGTTTCATCTTGCTTGCAAAGCTGAACAGGAAATAAAACGACGTGTTGGCCACGAGGAGAACAAGCGCACGGTGCACATTCCAAGAGTTGATATGATTGTTCCTTCAACTACTAGGCATACTATGACAACCACATCCGTTGTTGTCAGGACTACATCACCTCCACCATGTGACACATCGCCCCCGAGAGTGGCTACATCATCTGAGTTGATCATAAGAGGTAATGACAAAGGTACTGATCTTCCATCTCTACATGAGAATGATGAATGCATTGTCAATTTGAATGCACCATCTGATGAGCTACCCACTACTTCGATCACACCACCTATTTTAGAGGACTACGTTGATAATTTGACTTTGCCATGTGATCAAACAACTGAAATACCAACAATTTTGAGTGCACCCATTGAATTAACTATTGATGCAAAAGAACCAATGTTTAATCATTTTGATATGACCTCTAATCTTGGTGATGATTCTGTGTTGAATGACTTATTGCATGTTTGCTTATTTAAGCATGTTGTAGCATGTAAATTTGATGCAAGTAAGGTTTATTCACCAATGTTGGGATGGTTTAATGATGAACATTGTCAATCTTTTGAAATGAATAAGAGCTTCACGTATATGTGCAAACTGAGTTGCAATATTTTCATGCCTTCTACTTCTTGTGCTAATTTTTTGGCTTTAGATTTTATGAACTGTGCAAGTTACTCATCTATTTATGTGTCATATATGCAAAAATCAAGGGAAGTAAAAATGGATGACATATACATATACAACATGTACACCTTGTCTCCTTTGTTAGCCACATTTCAGATTAAGCAACGCCGAGGACGGCTTTATTTTTCAAGAAGGGGAGGATGATGAGGACATGACTACCTTGGATATGATCAAAAATATTGCATATATGCATATTTGTCAGGTGATTTCTAGTGCAAACTATTCAATAATCTATTTATGTTATCCAGAACAAAAATACTTCACACACTTTTGTGTTTTGTCTAATTGCAGGTGTATGGGACATTTGTACAATCCACATATGAAGATAAGGAAGAAAGAGATGTTTATTTGCTGTCCAAAAAGTTCTCTCACGTCACTTTTGGTCCAAGAGAAGATAGAGTCCAAGTCTCTCACGTTCTGGATTCAGATTCGGACTGCACAGACATACCTAACTCAAAACGCACACAAGTTTTTCATACGGACTCCAAATTGGGTGATTCTTTTTTTGTTGGAAACTAGATTTCGTGCACTTTCCAACCCAATAAGAATCACCTTCAAATTCGTCCGGAGCGTTGAGTTGTGGACGAAACAATCTGATGCTGCAGCAGAATCCGAGTCAAACTACAAGTCCAAAGGTGTTACATCACCTCCACTTGGGCCCATTGGCCTTGTACGACCTAGATTTAGTTTTAGGCTGCTTTGGGACGTCCTCCCACCTCCTTGGCCGCCACCCCTTGCTCCTATATAAGTAGATCCATCTAGTAGCTTTTCCTTGGGATTTGTTTAGTTAAAAGGTAGCCATTGCAACTTCGTGTACTTCTTTTGTGTCCAACGACCAGACCAAGACCGCTTACGGATCCCCACCATTATCAATACCTCATATATATTTGCAATATTCAGATTGCTTTATCATATTCTTGCTCGATCTTCGATTGGTTGCAGGAATAGACCTTCGTGGTCAGGCTGACCGTGCTTCCGGCATCGTCAGTAACCTAAGGAGATTGGTTTAGCGATTGCTATGGCGCAACGTCGTGCACGTTTGTAGTCGGATCGTCAAATCGTCTCCACCAAATCGATAGTTATCATCTCATCGAAAGATCGGGACACCCCGCCTCCATCAGGTAGTGAAACTGTAACAAAATATTGTGATGATTTACAAACTACCTTGTTGCATTCCTCTTTAGAAGAAAGTGAAGATGATTTTATGGATAGATTTTGGGGAGGATTAAACCGTGATATTCAAGAGATACTAATTCACGAAGAGTGTTATCCTATGGACCATTTGTTTCATCTTGCTTGCAAAGCTGAACAGGAAATAAAACGACGTGTTGGCCACGAGGAGAACAAGCGCACGGTGCACATTCCAAGAGTTGATATGATTGTTCCTTCAACTACTAGGCATACTATGACAACCACATCCGTTGTTGTCAGGACTACATCACCTCCACCATGTGACACATCGCCCCCGAGAGTGGCTACATCATCTGAGTTGATCATAAGAGGTAATGACAAAGGTACTGATCTTCCATCTCTACATGAGAATGATGAATGCCTTGTCAATTTGAATGCACCATCTGATGAGCTACCCACTACTTTGATCACTCCACCTATTTTAGAGGACTACGTTGATAATTCGACTTTGCCATGTGATCAAACAACTGAAATACCAACAATTTTGAGTGCACCCATTGAATTAACTATTGATGCAAAAGAACCAATGTTTAATCATTTTGATATGACCTCTAATCTTGGTGACGATTCTGTGTTGAATGACTTATTGCATGTTTGCTTATTTAAGCATGTTGTAGCATGTAAATTTGATGCATGTAAATTTGATGCAAGTAAGGTTTATTCACCAATGAGGACGGCTTTATTTTCAAGAAGGGGAGGATGATGAGGACATGACTACCTTGGATATGACCAAAAATATTGCATATATGCATATTTGTCAGGTGATTTCTAGTGCAAACTATTCAATAATCTATTTATGTTATCCAGAACAAAAATACTTCACACACATTTGTGTTTTGTCTAATTGCAGGTGTATGGGACATTTGTACAATCCACATATGAAGATAAGGAAGAAAGAGATGTTTATTTGCTGTCCAAAAAGTTCTCTCACGTCACTTTTGGCCCAAGAGAAGATAGAGTCCAAGTCTCTCACGATCTGGATTCAGATTCGGACTGCACAGACATACCTGACTCAAAACGCACACAAGTTTTTCATACGGACTCCGAATTGGGTGATTCTTTTTTTGTTGGAAACTAGATTTCGTGCACTTTCCAACCCAATTGGAATCACCTTCAAATTCGTCCGTAGCGTTGAGTTGTGGACGAAACAATCTGATGCTGCAGCAGAATCCGAGTCAAACTACAAGTCCAAAGGTGTTACATCACCTCCACTTGGGCCCATGAGCCTTGTACGACCTAGGGTTAGTTTTAGGCTGCCTTGGGATGTCCTCCCACCTCCTTGGCCGCCACCCCTTGCTCCTATATAAGTAGATCCATCTAGTAGCTTTTTCCTTGGGATTTGTTTAGTTAAAAGTTAGCCATTGCAACTTCGTGTACTTCGTTTGTGTCCAACGACCAGACCAAGACCGCTTACGGATCACCACCTTTATCAATACTTCATATATACTCGCAATATTCAGATTGCTTTTATCATATTCTTGCTTGTTCTTCGATTGCTTGCAGGAATAGACCTTCGTGGTCAGGTTGATTGTGCTCCAGCGTGGTCAATAACCTCTCGGAGTTGATAGAGGCGGAGGTGTCCCGTCTTTTGATGAGATGATGGATTTCGCTTTGGTGGAAGTCGACTTTGACGATCCGACTACGAACGTGCGAGGACGTCGCGCCTTAGCAATCGCTAAACCAACTCCGAGAGGTTATTGACCACGTCGGAGCACGATCAACCTGACCACGAGGGTCTGTTTCCTGCGAGCAAACGAAGAAAAAGCAAGAAGTTGTGATTGCAATCTGGATATTGCGAATATAAGATGAAAGCTTTATTGATCAAGGTGGGGTTCTGTGACGCCTTTGTCTGGTCGTTGAACACAAACGAAGTACGCGAAGTTGCAGCTATGGCGAACTTTTAATCTAAACAAAACCCAAAGTCTAAACGATGCCCTAAGGGCTGTATATATGGAGGAAGAGGGGGGGAATTTCGTGGCCCTTGGTGGAGGGGTCCGAAATCAACCCTATCTCTTGTTTCCCCACACATACGGACTCTAAAAATAGCCTATACTTATGTATTTCGAAATTACATGGGCCTGGCCCAATAATAAGGTGACGCAGCACCTAAAATAGCCTTGGGACGAAATTTATGAAGTGGCATCTTGTATATTTCGTCCATGGCTTCATGCACCCATTATGGTGGCTTCAAAGTCCTGAAATCATCACTTGTAACTCCGTTCTTGTTCCCCTTGCGCATGGCATCATCTCCATGCTTGTTCTTGCTCCAATGTTCATCCTTCTCCAAGCTAGGCCCTTCATTTGTAAGCAAAATAAATGTATCCAATTTAGGCAGCATCATATTCTCATGAACATTAGAATCATTACCAAGAAACTAAAGTACCTGATAATTTAATTGGCGTGCACGAGCTCTAGTAATTGGTCCCGTATATGTAGCAGTAGGGGCTGTGGGTGTAACAATGGTATTGATGTCCTCATCAGGAGTTGGTTTAGCGATTGCTAAGGCGCAACGTCGTGCACGTTTGTAGTCGGATCGTCAAAGTCATCTTCACCAAATCGATAGTTATCATCTCATCGAAAGATCGGGACACCCCGCCTCTATCACACCCACAGGCCCTGCTGCTATACATACTGGACCAATTACTAGAGCTCGTGCACGCCAACTAAATTACCAGGTACTTTCGTTTCTTGGTAATGATTCTAATGTTCATGAGAATATGATGCTGCCTAAATTGGATACATTTGTTTTGCTTACAAATGAAGGGCCTAGCTTGGAGAAGGATGAATATTGGAGCAAGAACAAGCATGGAGATGATGGCATGCGCAATGGGAACAAGAACGGAGTTACAAGTGATGATTTCAGGACTTTGAAGCCACCATAATGGGTGCATGAAGCCTTGGACGAAATATACAAGATGCCACTTCATAAATTTCGTCCCGAGGCTATTTTAGGTGCTGCGTCACCTTATTATTGGGCCAGGCCCATGTAATTTCGAAATACATAAGTATAGGCTATTTTTAGAGTCCGTATGTGTGGGGAAACAAGAGATAGGGTTGATTTCGGACCCCTCCACCAAGGGCCACGAAATTCCCCCCTCTTCCTCCATATATACAGCCCTTAGGGCATCGTTTAGACTTTGGGTTTTGTTTAGATTAAAAGTTCGCCATAGCTGCAACTTCGCGTACTTCGTTTGTGTTCAACGACCAAACAAAGGCGTCACAGAACCCCACCTTGATCAATAAAGCTTTCATCTTATATTCGCAATATCCAGATTGCAATCTTAGTTTCTTGCTTGTTCTTCGTTTGCTCGCAGGAAACAGACCCTCGTGGCCAGGTTGATCGTGCTCCGGCGTGGTTAATAACCTCTCGGAGTTGGTTTAGCGATTGCTAAGGCGCGACGTCCTCGCACGTTCGTAGTCGGATCGTCAAAGTCGACTTCCACCAAGCGATATCCATCATCTCATCGAAAGACGGGACACCTTTGCCTCTATCAAGTGGTATCAGATTTACAGGTTGCTCGGTGAGATTTTACAGTTTTTCATAGTTTAGATCGAGTCTGTTCTTCATACCTACAGTCCACGAAAAAGCCACAAAAAAATTAGGGTTAGTTCATCATATCCGAACCAATCTGAGCCTTTGCATAATCTTTTTAGGGTTTTGCTTTGTTGAATTTGCGGTTGCATCGTCGTTTCTAGTTGCTGGTCTTAGAGTCTAGTCTTTTAGAGTTTTGAGTTCTGGTCATAAGTTGTCACGCCGCCGCCGCACCATCATCATCTCCCCTGCCATCTACCACCACCGTTTATCCGCCACCGCTTCGAATCCGTATCCATATACCACCACAGCTGTCATATACCACCACCGCTGCCATCTACCACCATATATCCACCACCAATCCGAGTTCTTGTCATATTAGGTTTGTTTTCGAGATCCATCTAGATTCCGATTCGTGTTTCCTTGCCGGAGTAGGTTTCGGAAAAAAAAGTCGGGTAGCCACGCTCCTTTAGGCCCAAAATTTTTCGAAAACGCATTTTTCGAAAAAAATTCTGGCTATCCTATTTTTAGGTGTTTCTGTGTGTTTTGAGACAGGTGCCATTATAGGAAGTTTTTTTTGACCCGTTTCCAGTTTTTGGGTCTGGGCAGTCGAAAAAAAAATTGGTCGAAACAATTTCGTGCCCATCCTGTCAGTTTGAGCTAGGAAGAGTTTTGAGACACTCGCCATTATAGTGATTTTTCGCAAAAAAAAAAGCAGCGCAAAAAAAAAAATTCAGAGTGTGCTTTTCCCTTGTTTACGTGACGCGCTGTGATTTTATTGGTGTTCTAGGCTCGCGTCTCTAGCACAGTCTAGCCTAGGACCAACACAGTACCGTCGTTGAGCGTTTATTCAACTTTGCATCTCTGAATTGATTATTGCTGACCCTTTTTGCTACCATACTATAAGCCTTCCCAGCTCCACATACATCTACGTCGTGTGTTTGACTCTCCCTGGTAATCGCTCTATCCAAGCTTTGAGAGTTTTTGACTACAACGGTTGCCGATCACCGCCTGCTGCTGGGTAAGAACTGGTAAGAATTTGAGTTTTGCTTGACGGGTTTGTGATACACCACCACCACTTCTTAGTAGTCTGTAGGATCATATTCTTGTGTGTTTCTATTGCTGCTAACCATGCCAGGATCACAAGCCGACGAGATTGACTGGGAGAACTTATCGAACAAGGAGCTTCATGATAAGTTTCAGCAAATGATGACGGAACAAGTGCAAGATGTGCTGAAAATTTTTGAAGAGGCCATGGAGAAGATTACTGGCCTTGAGAAGACGTTCGAAACAAAGCTCGATAACAGATTTAATGAACTGCTTGCGCGTCTTCCACCACCGGCTGCACCTGTCGCACCTCTGCAACAACAACAACTACGCCCCCTTCCGAATCAGTATGGACGAGCACAGCGTGTTCCTATTGAGCGAGGACAAAATTCTGGTGCCGCTGCTACTGCTGTTGGTGTTTCTTTGGCTCCTGCTACTGCTGTTGCTGGTACCCAGGAGGATGATGATTATGTGGGAGATTATGAGGATGAGGTTGATCAAAATCCGAACTACGTGCAGCCACCAGCACCACCACCACCAGGTCGACCTCAGGTATATATTCGTAATGGTAGGCCTGCACCACCACCTCAGGTACGAGATGATGTCCATATTCCTAAACTGAAATTGAATATTCCACCATTTGAGGGTAGATATGTTCCTGATATATATCTTACTTGGGAGTTAGAAACTGAACAACGATTTACATGTTTACAATATCCTGAGGAGAGACGAGTTGCTGCTGCTGTTTGTGCTTTCACTAGTTTTGCATGTGTATGGTGGTCTGAACATTGTAGATTATATCCTATTCCAACTACTTGGGCTGCTTTGAAAACTGCTATGCGTACTCATTGGGTTCCACCATATTATCAACGTGAATTGCTTCAAAAATTACAGCGTTTAAGACAAGGGAAAAATTCTGTAGAAGAATATTATCAGGAATTACAAACTGGCATGATTAGATGTGGTATTGTTGAGGAGAATGAAGCTATGCTTGCACGTTTTCTGGGTGGATTAAATAGAGAGATTCAGACCATTCTAGACTATAAGGAGTATACTAATATCACTCGTTTATTCCATCTTGCTTGTAAAGCTGAACGTGAAGTGCAGGATCGACAAGCATTGGCGCGAACTAACTTTTCTGCAGGCCGACCTTCATCATGGACACCACGTGCATCTTCTACTTCAACTGCACCAGCACCTCCATCAGGTGCCACCTCCAGCCGTGATACAAGAAAACAGGCACAACCACCATTATCTGCCAAGAGCGCACCTGCGGGGCCTACACAGCGTTCTTCTTCTTCCATAGCATCAACAGGGCACACAAGTGATATTATTTGTCGTCGTTGTAAGGGAGGAGGTCATTATGCGAGAGAATGCAAATCTCCGCGTGTGATGATTGCTACCGCGGATGGTGGATATGAGTCCGCTAGTGACTATGATGAGGAGACTTTGGCTCTTATTACACGTGAAGAACATGGTGGAGATGATTCTGATCATGAGACGCAATACATGGCTCCTGAAGATGCTGACAGGTATGAATGTTTAGTTGCTGAACGTGTTTTGAGTGTGCATGTCACACAAGCTGAGCAAAATCAGAGGCACAATTTGTTCCATACCAAGGGAGTTGTGAAGGAACGTTCTGTGCGCGTCATCATAGACGGAGGGAGCTGTAACAACTTGGCTAGCATGGAGATGGTGGAGAAGCTTTCTCTCACCACAAGACCACATCCACATCCTTACTACATCCAATGGTTCAACAACAGCGGCAAGGTTAAGGTAACACGTACTGTTCGTGTGCATTTTAGTATCTCTACATATGCTGATTATGTTGATTGTGATGTGGTACCTATGCAAGCATGTTCCTTATTACTTGGTAGACCATGGCAATTTGATAAAAATTCTGTACACCATGGTAGAAACAATCACTATACTCTTGTTCATAAGGATAAAAATATTACTTTGCTTCCTATGACTCCTGATTCCATTTTGAAAGATGATATTAATAGAGCTAATAAAGCAAAACAGGAGAAGAATAAGAGTGAAAATCAGATTGTGGCAATAGAATTTGAGCAACAAATGAAGCATAATAATAAACCATCTAGTGTTGCTTCTGAAATTAAATTGAAAAGTGCATGTTTATTTTCCACCAAATCTGATATTGATGAGCTAGATTTCAGCAAATCTGTTTGCTATGCTTTTGTGTGCAAAGAGGCATTATTTTCATTCGAGGACGTGCCTTCTTCTTTGCCTCCTGCTATCACTAACATTTTGCAGGAGTTCGCTGACGTTTTTCCACAAGACGTGCCACCGGGATTACCGCCTATTCGAGGGATTGAGCATTAGATTGACTTAATTCCCGGTGCTTCACTGCCAAACCGTGCACCATACCGTACCAATCCAGAGGAGACGAAGGAGATTATGCGTCAAGTACAAGAGCTTCTCGACAAAGGTTATATACGCGAATCCCTTAGTCCTTGTGCTGTTCCTATTATTCTAGTGCCGAAAAAGGATGGTACATCACGTATGTGTGTTGATTGTAGAGGCATTAATAATATTACTATTCGTTATCGTCATCCTATTCCTAGGCTAGATGATATGCTTGATGAATTGAGTGGCTCTACAATATTCTCCAAAGTTGATTTGCGTAGTGGCTACCATCAAATTCGTATGAAATTGGGAGATGAATGGAAAACAGCATTTAAAACTAAGTTTGGATTATATAAGTGGTTAGTCATGCCTTTTGGGTTAACTAATGCACCTAGTACTTTCATGAGATTAATGAACGAAGTTTTACGTGCTTTCATTGGATGATTTGTGGTAGTTTACTTTGATGACATATTGATTTATAGCAGATCTTTGGAAGAACATTTGGAACATTTACGTGCTGTTTTTATTGCTCTACGTGATGCACGTTTGTTTGGTAACCTTGGGAAGTGCACCTTTTGCACCGACCGAGTATCTTTTCTTGGCTATGTTGTTACACCACAGGGAATTGAAGTTGATAAAGCCAAGATTGAAGCTATTGAGAGTTGGCCGCAGCCCAAAACGGTCACACAAGTGAGGAGTTTTCTTGGCCTCGCTGGATTCTATAGGCGTTTTGTGAGAGATTTCAGCACCATTGTCGCACCTCTCAATGAGCTTACAAAGAAAGATGTGCCTTTTCTTTGGGGTACCGCACAGGAAGAAGCCTTCACGGTATTGAAAGATAAGTTGACACATGCTCCTTTACTCCAACTTCCTGATTTTAATAAGACTTTTGAGCTTGAATGTGATGCTAGTGGAATTGGATTAGGAGGTGTGTTATTACAAGATGGCAAACCTGTTGCATACTTTTCTGAAAAATTGAGTGGGCCTAGTCTGAATTATTCTACTTATGATAAAGAATTATATGCTCTTGTTCGGACTTTAGAAACATGGCAACATTATTTATGGCCCAAAGAATTTGTTATACATTCTGATCATGAATCTTTGAAACATATTAAAAGTCAAGCTAAACTGAATCGTAGACATGCTAAATGGGTTGAATTCATTGAGACTTTCCCTTATGTCATTAAACACAAGAAGGGAAAAGAAAATGTTATTGCTGATGCATTGTCTCGTCGCTATACTATGCTTTCACAACTTGACTTCAAAATATTTGGTTTGGAGACCATCAAAGATCAATATGTGCATGATGCTAATTTTAAAGATGTAATGCAGAATTGTAAAGAAGGAAGAATGTGGAACAAGTTTGTTGTTAATGATGGATTTGTGTTTCGTGCTAACAAGCTATGCATTCCAGCTAGCTCCGTTCGTCTTTTGTTGTTGCAGGAGGCGCATGGAGGAGGATTAATGGGACACTTTGGCGTGAAGAAGACGGAGGACGTACTTGCTACACATTTCTTTTGGCCAAAGATGAGACGAGATGTTGAGCGTTTTATTGCTCGCTGCACTACATGTCAAAAAGCTAAGTCACGACTCAATCCTCATGGTTTATATATGCCATTATGTCAGGACCCCGACTCGATGTCACATCGATCTAGCCGGTAACACCTCATATCACTTTGCGGCCTCACGCACGGTATCCCCACGGGTGTCGCCTTACCTTTGCCCGGGACCGTTTGCGCCTTTTGGCTCACGTATATGATAGTGTCGCTAGCATCCATATGATAAGGAGCCCGGGCTGACATGACTAGTCGTAAACCCAAAGTGGCACAGACTTACAGGGACAGGCATTCATGACCCAGCTTCGAACGTGTCGGTCATCAGCAAGTGGGTCCGGGCTGTAGCAATGGGCTAGCAGGACTCCGGTAAACCGGGCTGTAGCGGGCTAACATGACTCCGGTACTCAAAGCGTGACATTTCCCCGAAGGGACAGACACAGGAACGAAGAAGGACACATGCCGGCCAGCCTAAGTGTTCCAGAGCAGTAGCAAGCTACCATGGCTCAGCGGTAACACTAGGAGACATTTCCCGGTAAGAGAGGCTACTAAAGATAAACAACTAGATAGTCAGATCCCACACATACCAAGCATTTCAATAACATACACACAATATGCTCGATATGTGCAATACAACATGGCATCACAAAATGACTCTACGACTCAAGTAGTTTATTCAATAGGCTCCGAGGAGCGAGACATTACAAACATGGGTCTCATGACCCAACAATCAGAGCATACAAGTCAAAGCACAAACGGAAGCTATCATGTCTGAGTACAGACATCTATAAATGAAAAAGGCTGAGAAGCCTGACTATCTATCAGATCCTGCCGAGGGCACAAGATCGTAGCTGAGGTATCAAGCTAAACGTCGAAGTCCACGCGAAACTACTAGTGAGACCGAAGTCTCTCTGCAAAAACATAAAATAGGCAAACGTGAGTACAAATGTACCCAGCAAGACTTACATCAGATCTAACTACATATGCATCATTATCAACAAAGGGGTGGTGGGGTTTAACTGCAGCAAGCCAGCTTTGACTCGGTGGCTATCCTGAACTACGACTGCAAGTAACTCTTTTGAGGTGGCGCACACGAGTCCACATATTCACCATATCAATACACCACTATGGATCCGCCCCCGTCTCCCTACGAGAACGCCATCCATAGCACTCACGCTTATCTTGCGTATTTTAGAGTATCCACTTTCACTTGTCTATGAACTGATATAAGCAACCCAGAAGTCCTTTACCACGGACACGGCTATTCGAATAGATGATGTTAACCCTGCAGGGGTGTACTTCTTCATACATGTTTCCACCACTTAGCGTCTGCACACGACATGTGCTCGGCAGACTTCAAGCGAAAGCCGACGTGGGTGTAGACCACGACCTACCTAAACACTCAAGTCTCTAGTCCAGGTTTATCGCCTATTCGGGTTCCATCCATGAGGAGATCCGGCCGGAGTTTCGCTCACAGCCCCAAACGATGTGAACAGGGTTCCCGAGATACCAAACGGGCATCCGGTACACCGTGCCACGTACCTACCGCATCACAGCCCACCCCTACGGTCAGCGCTGTCCACGGCCTCCAGTAAGCTACAAACACCAGAAACTACTTGCAACTCCTGGACAGAGGACTAGGGTGAATAAGAAGTCGAGCGGGGTCATATTTCAGGGCCCAATGTATGGTAGTAGCTGAATCATGGATCACAAATACAGAACTTAGTTCCTGAGGACGGCTGCAATGAGACAACCCACCATGTACTCCTACATGGCCTCTCACCGCTACCTTTACCAAATCGTGTTCACACACTTAGCTCACCCACAGTAGGACATGTTCACACGCCTCTGATTCATCCCCGATGAATCAGACCCGACTCAACTCTAAGCAGTAGCAGGCATGACAAACAAGCATGAATGAGTAGGCACAACAGGGCTCAAACAACTCCTACTCATGCTAGTGGGTTTCATCTATTTACTGTGGCAATGACAGGTCATGCAAAGGATAAAGGGGTTCAGTTACCGTAGCAAGTAACAGATGAATCGGTGTTGTCCTAATGCATTAAAAGAGAGCAGGAGCGAGAGAGTAGGATTGTATCGGAATGAACAAGGGGGTTTTGCTTGCCTGGCACTTCTGAAGATAACATTGAGTCTTCATCAGTGTCAACGATCACATCATCGGTATCACGTCTATCGAGAGGGGACAAATACCGGCAAATACAGAAAACACGATCAATGCAATGCACAATATGATGCATGCTATGACATGGCAATATGAATGTGTTTTGGGCTAATGCACCTAAAACCAGATTAAATGAAGTTGGTTTGAATACAAGATTCAAATTCAAACTCCATATGTGGATATTTAAATGCCCTTTATATGATTTGTGCTAAACAGCAGCTATAAGTTTCTAACATGCATGAGAATGGTACAGATGGATTCCTTGAATTTTTCTGATAATTTTTCATATATAAATTATTTAATTTGGAGTTACGGTTAATTTTCTATGATTTATTGAAGTTTTAGGCATTTTCTGTAATTTCCTGATTAATAATAAATCCAGAAATGAATTTACTGCGTCAGCATGACTTCATAGTGACGTCAGCAAGTCAACGACGTTGTCCAGGTCAAATCTGACCTATGGGACCCACATGTCAGCTGCACAGTGATTTAACAGAGTTTAATTGACTTAACTAAATGGTTAGCCGGGTTAATTAAAGGGTAGGGCCCACCTGTCAGTGGCCCTAGGCCTGGGTTAGCGGGGTGGTTAGGCCCTAATGACCCGCCACGTCGGATTTGCCGGTGGTTGGACGACGGCGACGACCCAGAGCGGCGGTGGCTCGCCGGAGTTACGCCAGAGGCGACGGATCGACGCGCCAAGGGCACCAGGAGGGAGCCCGTGCCCGTGCGCATCTAGGGGGACCAACGGGAGGTGCGGGGGTGGCCGGGGTTCGCCGGAATGAAGCCCGAGGCGGCGGCCGGAGCTCGGGGGTTCGCGGGACTGGCGCTGCAGCTCACAAACGAGGGAGCTGAGGCGCTGGAGGGGCTCTACGGGTCACGGCTAGCGCAACGGTGCACGCCCGTGACCAAATGGTCACCGGGATTTCGCCGGCGACGAGTCCATGCGGCGGAGCGTCTCGGCTCCGGCGGAAGCAATGGCTAGAGCGGCCCAACGGCATGGGAAGAAGGGGGGAACGGTTCAGTGGCTCACCGCGAGTCCAACGAGCGCGGGGGCGAGGCCGGGGACGCTCTGTGGCCGGCGAATCAAGCGACGACGGCCGTCGGTGCAGAGGAAGAAGATGGCGTCGGTGACGGTGCTCCAGGGCGTCCGGCGTCTTGTGGCTCCGTGGTAGGGACGGGAACGTCACGGCGGAGCTCGGGGGCGCGTCGGAGAGGCGTGGGGAAGGCGGTGGCCGCGGTGGTGCTTGGCGGCGTGCTGCGGTGCGCTCGGGAATCACAGGAAGAGAGGGAAAGAGAGAGCCAGGGGAGGGGGAGCGGTCCAGAGGGAGTGAGAAGGGCCAGGGGCTGCGTGGCGTTGCGGACGGAGTCCAGGGCGACGAGAGGAAGCAGGAGGTGGCCGAGGCAGCGTCGGCGCGCGCCACGCCTCGCCTCTGTTCGTCCTCCTGGCAGAGGAGGAAGAGGACAAGGGGGAAAAGGAGGTGGGCTGGGCCTGCGCAGGTGGGCTGCACAGTGTTGGGCCGTGGGTGGCTGCCAGGTAAGGTCCAGGTAAATTCTGTTTTATATTTTTCTTCTGTTTTTGTTTTATTTAAATTATTTTGCCACTGTTTTGAGTTTTAAAATAATTCAAACAATGCCAAAACTCCACTGAATATTTTATATTGCTAAATGGACTTTTCCAAAAGCTTATAAAATATTTCAGGGATATTTGAAATTATATTCTAATTATATGAATATAATTCAAATTCAAATAGCTAATGATTTAAATTCAAAGTACCAAAAATAAATTCTTAAAAATGTTCAATATTTTGGTTGGGACCAGAACCCTTACCAAAAATTATCAAACATTTATGAAGAGCCCTTTTGGAGCAATGAATGAGATTTCTAGGGTTTTTGCCCCTCTTTTATTTAAGTTTTTGAGGCTTCCAAAATTCCTCAGTTCAGGTTTCAAAAATTTAAACATGATGCACACATGGAGCTAGCCTAGAGCACTACCAGCAGCTAGGGATGTGACAACTCACCCCCACTAAACAAGAATCTCGTCTCGAGATTCAAGCGTAGGGTAAGGTGAAGGGTAAACGCAACTAGTATAATCTTCACGATCCAGGGTGCACTTCAGTTGAACGTTGATTCATTCACCATCATTGTCTTCAAGTCTTGCTCTGAGAAATCCTGCCAACATGACATGGAGGAAAGAAGGAGACTCTAGAAGGGTCGATCTTCTTGAAGAACGAGCAACTCAGGATTAACTCACGGAATGAGACATAGAACCATCTCTCGGGTTGAGACACGAAGCACACCTCTAGAGAGATGGAGTGGAACAGATGACGAGGGTTCACTAGGTAGACAACAATTCCACACCTAAGAAGGTGGTAAACGATTGCCAACGTAGCGAGGAGTTGAGTTGCCATGATACCATAACGATGCACCTTAGGGAAGGTGACTCATAGAAATATCCCCTTAAGTGGCAAAAAGAATTACTTTTGATTCAAAGATCATTGAAACTCTTTAAACCAGCCTAAGGCAATTCTCGAGCGATCATTTGGAGGGGGTCGGTAGAATGGCATACTCGGACTTGGATGATGTGGATTACCTTGTTGAAGACAACGTAATGGATGAATTTGCTTATCACCGAAAATGGAAGAGACCCATGGTAGAATGGCACATTGGTGGTGCAAGCTGGGAACAAAATGCAAATGCTGGGAATGATTCTGGTAACTGGGGAAGAACCCAACAATAGAGAGCGAATTCACCGTTTGAAAAGATCATAGCATTGCTGAGGAAACTGAGAGCAACCCAGTTAGTGCCGATGATAACACGTAGCGCTTGTGCGTGCTCTCAAGAACTTGAGCATTTCCATAATCATCAAGGTTTTACCAACATCTGATGAGGACATCAATACAATTGTTACACCCACAGCCCCTGCTGCTATACATACTGGACCAATTACTAGAGCTCGTGCACGCCAACTAAATTACCAGGTACTTTTGTTTCTTGGTAATGATTCTAATGTTCATGAGAATATGATGCTGCCTAAATTGGATACATTTGTTTTGCTTACAAATGAAGGGCCTAGCTTGGAGAAGGATGAACATTGGAGCAAGAACAAGCATGGAGATGATGGCATGCGCAAGGGGAACAAGAACGGAGTTACAAGTGATGATTTCAGGACTTTGAAGCCACCATAATGGGTGCATGAATCCTTGGACGAAATATACAAGATGCCACTTCATACATTTCGTCCCGAGGCTATTTTAGGTGCCGCGTCACCTTATTATTGGGCCAGGCCCATGTAATTTCGAAATACATAAGTATAGGCTATTTTTAGAGTCCGTATGTGTGGGGAAACAAGAGATAGGGTTGATTTCGGACTCCTCCACCAAGGGCCACGAAATTCCCCCCTCTTCCTCCATATATACAGCCCTTAGGGCATCGTTTAGACTTTGGGTTTTGTTTAGATTAAAAGTTCGCCATAGCTGCAACTTCGCGTACTTCGTTTGTGTTCAACGACCAGACAAAGGCGTCACAGAACCCCACCTTGATCAATAAAGCTTTCATCTTATATTCGCAATATCCAGATTGCAATCTTAGTTTCTTGCTTGTTCTTCGTTTGCTCGCAGGAAACAGACCCTCGTGGTCAGGTTGATCGTGCTCCGTCGTGGTCAATAACCTCTCGGATTTGGTTTAGCGATTGCTAAGGCGCGACGTCCTCGCACGTTCGTAGTCGGATCGTCAAAGTCGACTTCCACCAAAGCGAAATCCACCATCTCATCGAAAGATCGGGACCCTCGCCTCTATCAAGTGGTATCAGATTTCCAGGTTGCTCGGTGAGATTTTACAGTTTTTCGTAGTTTAGATCGAGTCTGTCTTCATACCTACAGTCCACGAAAAAGCCAAAAAAAAATTAGGGTTAGTTCATCATATCCGAACCAATCTGAGCCTTTGCATAATCTTTTTAGGGTTTTGCTTTGTTGAATTTGCGGTTGCATCATCGTGTCTAGTTGCTGGTCTTAGAGTCTAGTCTTTTAGAGTTTCGAGTTCTGGTCATAAGTTGTCACGCCGCCGCCGCACCATCATCATCGCCCCTGCCATCTACCACCACCGCACCGAATCCGTATCCATATACCACCACCAATCCGTGTCCATATACCACCACCGATCCATATCCATATACTACCACCGCTACCACCACCGCTGCCATATACCACCACCATATATCCACCACCAATCCGAGTTCCTTGCTTATTAGGTTTGTTTTCGGGATCCATCTAGATTCCGATTCGTGTTTCCTTGCCGGAGTAGGTTTCGGAAAAAAAAGTCGGGTAGCCACGCTCCTTTAGGCCCAAAATTTTTCGAAAACGCATTTTTCGAAAAAATTTCTGGCTATCCTATTTTTAGGTGTTTCTGAGTGTTTTGAGACAGGTGCCATTATCGGAAGTTTTTTTTGACCCGTTTCCAGTTTTTGGGTCCGGGCAGCCGAAAAAAAAAAATTGGTCGAAAAAATTTCGTGCCCATCCTGTCAGTTTGAGCTAGGAAAAGTTTTGAGACACTCGTCATTATAGTGATTTTTCGCAAAAAAAAAAAGCAGCGCAAAAAAAAAAAGAGAGCGCAAAAAAAAATTAAAAAATTCAGAGTGTGCTTTTCCCTTGTTTACGTGCCGCGCCGTGATTTTGTTAGTGTTCTAGGCTCGCGTCTCTAGCACAGTCTAGCCTAGGACCAGCACAGTACCGTCGTTGAGCGTTTATTCAACTTTGCATCTCTGGATTGATTATTGCTGACCCTTTTTGCTACCATATTATAAGCCTTCCCAGCTCCACATACATCTACGTCGTGCGTTTGACTCTCCCTGGTAATCGCTCTATCCAAGCTTTGAGAGTTTTTGACTACAACGGTTGCCGATCACCGCCTGCTGCTGGGTAAGAACTGGTAAGAATTTGAGATTTGCTTGACGGATTTGTGACACCCACCACCACCACTTGTTCGTAGTCTGTAGGATCATATTCTTGTGTGTTTCTATTACTGCTAACCATGCCAGGATCACAAGCCGACGAGATTGACTGGGAGAATTTATCGAACAAGGAGCTTCATGATAAGTTTCAGCAAATGATGACTGAACAGGTGCAAGATGTGCTGAACAATTTTGAAGAGGCCATGGAGAAGATCACTGGCTTTGAGAAGATGTTCGAAACAAAGCTCGATAACAAGTTTAATGAATTGCTCGCGCGTCTTCCACCACCACCACCCGCTGCAGCTAACGCACCTCTCCAACAACAACAACAACAACGACTACCTCCACGTTGCGAAGCAGACCTCCGCCGAGCAAGCCGTGTTCCTCTTGCGTTTGGCCAAACTGTTGGTGCTGCTGTTGATACTTCTGTGGCTCCTGCTGCTGATGCGGAGGAGGATGATTATGTGGGAAACTATGAGGATGAGGTTGATCAAAATCAACACTACGTGCAGCCACCTGTACCACCACCAGCAGGTCGACCTCAGGTATATATTCGTAATGGTAGGCCTGCACCACCACCTCAGGTACGAGATGATGTCCATATTCCTAAACTGAAATTGAATATTCCACCATTTGAGGGTAGATATGTTCCTGATATATATCTTACTTGGGATTTAGAAACTGAACAACGATTTACATGTTTACAATATCCTGAGGAGAGACGAGTTGCTGCTGCCGTTTGTGCTTTCACTAGTTTTGCATGTGTATGGTGGTCTGAACATTGTAGATTATATCCTATTCCAACTACTTGGGCTGCTTTGAAAACTGCTATGCGTACGCGTTGGGTTCCACCATATTATCAACGTGAATTGCTTCAAAAATTGCAGCGTTTAAGACAAGGGAAAAATTCTGTAGAAGAATATTATCAGGAATTACAAACTGGCATGATTAGATGTGGTATTGTTGAGGAGAATGAAGCTATGCTTGCACGTTTTCTGGGTGGATTAAATAGAGAGATTCAGACCATTCTAGACTATAAGGAGTATACTAATATCACTCGTTTATTCCATCTTGCTTGTAAAGCTGAACGTGAAGTGCAGGATCGACAAGCATTGGGGCGAGCTAACTTTTCTGCAGGCCGACCTTCATCATGGACACCACGTGCATCTTCTACTTCAACTGCACCAGTACCTCCATCCGGTGCCACCTCCAGCCGTGATACAAGAAAACAGGCACAACCACCATTATCTGCCAAGAGCGCACCTGTGGGGCCTGCACAGCGTTCTTCTTCTTCCATGGCATCAACAGGGCACACAAGTGATATTATTTGTCATCGTTGTAAGGGAGGAGGTCATTATGCGAGAGAATGCAAATCTCCGCGTGTGATGATTGCTACCGCGGACGGTGGATATGAGTCCGCTAGTGACTATGATGAGGAGACTTTGGCTCTTATTACATGTGAAGAACATGGTGGAGATGATTCTGATCATGAGACGCAATACATGGCTCCTGAAGACGCTGACAGGTATGAATGTTTAGTTGCTCAACGTGTTTTGAGTGTGCAGGTCACACAAGCTGAGCAAAATCAGAGGCACAATTTGTTCCATACCAAGGAAGTTGTGTGATAGAGGCAAAGGTGTCCCGTCTTTCGATGAGATGATGGATATCGCTTTGGTGGAAGTCGACTTTGACGATCCGACTACGAACGTGCGAGGACGTCGCGCCTTAGCAATCGCTAAACCAACTCCGAGAGGTTATTGACCACGCCGGAGCACGATCAACCTGACCACGAGGGTCTGTTTCCTGCGAGCAAACGAAGAACAAGCAAGAAACTAAGATTGCAATCTGGATATTGCGAATATAAGATGGAAGCTTTATTGATCAAGGTGGGGTTCTGTGACGCCTTTGTCTGGTCGTTGAACACAAACGAAGTACGCGAAGTTGCAGCTATGGCGAACTTTTAATCTAAACAAAACCCAAAGTCTAAACGATGCCCTAAGGGCTGTATATATGGAGGAAGAGGGGGGAATTTTGTGGCCCTTGGTGGAGGGGTCCGAAATCAACCCTATCTCTTGTTTCCCCACACATACGGACTCTAAAAATAGCCTATACTTATGTATTTCGAAATTACATGGGCCTGGCCCAATAATAAGGTGACGCAGCACCTAAAATAGCCTCGGGACGAAATTTAGGAAGTGGCATCTTGTATATTTCGTCCAAGGCTTCATGCACCCATTATGGTGGCTTCAAAGTCCTGAAATCATCACTTGTAACTCCGTTCTTGTTCCCCTTGCGCATGCCATCATCTCCATGCTTGTTCTTGCTCCAATGTTCATCCTTCTCCAAGCTAGGCCCTTCATTTGTAAGCAAAACAAATGTATCCAATTTAGGCAGCATCATATTCTCATGAACATTAGAATCATTACCAAGAAACGAAAGTACCTGGTAATTTAGTTGGCGTGCACAAGCTCTAGTAATTGGTCCAGTATGTATAGCAGCAGGGGCTGTGGGTGTAACAATTGTATTGATGTCCTCATCACTGGGTACCAGCAGCAGCAGTAGCAGGAGCCAAAGAAGCACCAACAGCAGTAGCAGCGGCACCAGAATGTTGTCCTAGCTCAATAGGAACACGCTGTGCTCGTCCATACTGATTCGGAAGGGGGCGTAGTTGTTGTTGTTGCAGAGGTGCGACAGGTGCAGCCGGTGGTGGAAGACGCGCAAGCAGTTCATTAAATCTGTTATCAAGCTTTGTTTCGAACGTCTTCTCAAGGCCAGTAATCTTCTCCATGGCCTCTTCAAAATTGTTCAGCACATCTTGCACCTGTTCAGTCATCATTTGCTGAAACTTATCATGAAGCTCCTTGTTCGATAAGTTCTCCCAGTCAATCTCGTCGGCTTGTGATCCTGGCATGGTTAGCAGCAATAGAAACACACAAGAATATGATCCTACAGACTACTAAGAAGTGGTGGTGGTGTATCACAAATCCGTCAAGCAAATCTCAAATTCTTACCAGTTCTTACCCAGCAGCAGGCGGTGATCGGCAACCGTTGTAGTCAAAAACTCTCAAAGCTTGGATAGAGCAATTACCAGGGAGAGTCAAACACACGACGTAGATGTATGTGGAGCTGGGAAGGCTTATAGTATGGTAGCAAAAAGGGTCAGCAATAATCAATTCAGAGATGCAAAGTTGAATAAACGCTCAACGATGGTACTGTGCTGGTCCTAGGCTAGACTGTGCTAGAGACGCGAGCCTAGAACACCAACAAAATCACGGCGCGGCACGTAAACAAGGGAAAAGCACACTCTGAATTTTTTTTCGCTCTTTTTTTTGCGCTCTTTTTTTTTGCGCTGTTTTTTTTTTTGCGAAAAATCACTATAATGGCGAGTGTCTCAAAACTCTTCCTAGGTCAAACTGACAGGATGGGCACGAAATTTTTTTTCGACCAATTTTTTTTTTTCGACTGCCCGGACCCAAAAACTGGAAACGGGTCAAAAAAAACTTCCTATAATGGCACCTGTCTCAAAACACTCAGAAACACCTAAAAATAGGATAGCCAGAAATTTTTTCGAAAAATGCGTTTTCGAAAAATTTTGGGCCTAAACGGAGCGTGGTTTCCTGACTCTTTTTTTTTCCGAAACCTACTCCGGCAAGGAAACACGAATCAGAAACTAGATGGATCTCGAAAACAAACCTAATAAGCAAGGAACTCGGATTGGTGGTGGATATATGATGATGAGGACATGACTACCTTGGATATGACCAAAAATATTGCATATATGCATATTTGTCAGGTGATTTCTAGTGCAAACTATTCAATAATCTATTTATGTTATCCAGAACAAAAATACTTCACACACTGTTGTGTTTTGTCTAATTGCAGGTGTATGGGACATTTGTACAATCCACATATGAAGATAAGGAAGAAAGAGATGTTTATTTGCTGTCCAAAAAGTTCTCTCACGTCACTTTTGGCCCAAGAGAAGATAGAGTCCAAGTCTCTCACGTTCTGGATTCAGATTCGGACTGCACAGACATACCTGACTCAAAACGCACACAAGTTTTTCATACGGACTCCGAATTGGATGATTCTTTTTTTGTTGGAAACTAGATTTCGTGCACTTTCCAACCCAATTGGAATCACCTTCAAATTTGATGAGGACATCAATACAATTGTTACACCCACAGCCCCTGCTGCTATACATACTGGACCAATTACTAGAGCTCGTGCACGCCAACTAAATTACCAGGTACTTTCGTTTCTTGGTAATGATTCTAATGTTCATGAGAATATGATGCTGCCTAAATTGGATACATTTGTTTTGCTTACAAATGAAGGGCCTAGCTTGGAGAAGGATGAACATTGGAGCAAGAACAAGCATGGAGATGATGGCATGCGCAAGGGGAACAAGAACGGAGTTACAAGTGATGATTTCAGGACTTTGAAGCCACCATAATGGGTGCATGAAGCCTTGGACGAAATATACAAGATGCCACTTCATACATTTCGTCCCGAGGCTATTTTAGGTGCTGCGTCACCTTATTATTGGGCCAGGCCCATGTAATTTCGAAATACATAAGTATAGGCTATTTTTAGAGTCCGTATGTGTGGTGAGACAAGAGATAGGGTTGATTTCGGACTCCTCCACCAAGGGCCACGAAATTCCCCCCTCTTCCTCCATATATACAGCCCTTAGGGCATCGTTTAGACTTTGGGTTTTGTTTAGATTAAAAGTTCGCCATAGCCGCAACTTCGCGTACTTCGTTTGTGTTCAACGACCAGACAAAGGCGTCACAGAACCCCACCTTGATCAATAAAGCTTTCATCTTATATTCGCAATATCCAGATTGCAATCTTAGTTTCTTGCTTGTTCTTCGTTTGCTCGCAGGAAACAGACCCTCGTGGTCAGGTTGATCGTGCTCCGTCGTGGTCAATAACCTCTCGGAGTTGGTTTAGCGATTGCTAAGGCGCGACGTCCTCGCACGTTCGTAGTTGGATCGTCAAAGTCGACTTCCACCAAAGCGAAATCCACCATCTCATCGAAAGATCGGGACCCTCGCCTCTATCAACATCCGTGTCAAGGATCCTGGCAGCACCACATACTACCATGATGAATAGCGATGGACGATGCAGATGCAAAGGAGGATAATACTTTCTCAGATTTCACCTTAGCGAGCCAAGGAACAAAATCTGGATGATCGACCGAGAGACATTTAGCACTCCGCTTCTAATGTTCTCCTTGATGTGCTAGCGTATCCCATTCCTTGGAATGGTCTGGTATCTAGAACATCAGGTAAAGGTCGTACTTCAGGAACACAAAAATCCATAGGGGCAACTAGGGAGTAAATCCTACGAAATCCCTATGGGGAGGTGGCCAACTTCATCAATCAAGATACTATAATAACAGGTCTTCCGGCGGGGTGTGTTGGCCACGACATCCACTTTACCGGTTATCGAGGGACCAATATTATAGTTCTTGGAGAATGTTCCAACCATCATATCTGCCTGAGATTCAGATCTGGTTGGTGTCAGGACATCCCAGACTCATCAAGTCTAGAAAGAAAAATGAAAGTTTGCAACACAAATCGACGAGATGACGTTGCGAGATTCTCGGGAAATGAACTACGATAGCAAGCTCCAAAACATGAGCTGGTTCTGCTACAAACATGTGAACACGTTGTCCTAGACAAGCATGCCCACATGGTAGTCTTACAATAAAACACTACCGAGTTCTGGTTGGGAACCATCAGCGAGGATATCGAAGTTCTTTCATAAGTCCGGATTAGCTCTTATGAAGATACTCTTTCTCCTTGAACAAATCAGTCAGTGGCTTGATGTGCTAGGATACACATATGGAATGAAGATGATCAGTCTATCAAACCACAGAATACTTCGCACGTGCATAACTGACTTGGGATGGTTCCAGAGGAGGTAAAAACAAACTTTCTCGAATTCACGACGGCAACTTACATCAAAATGCACGTGAATCAAAGGAGGTCACTCCTTTCATCAAACAAGTACTTCATGAGCTAGCATGAAGAAAATGCTTTCAAAAGTTTCCAACACTAACTTAATGTTCAACAACATCATGGAGGAGATAAGGATGTTGTCAATGGGCTCAACAACAACTCATCGGAATTTCCATATCACTGAACTTCCACCATCATGTGAACACGGTGATAGCATTGGTCAGACCAAAGAATATAGTGGTGTATGCTCGAGGGATCAACCACGAGTAAGACAACATTACGAACATCGTTGGTTCTAACTTGATTTGACGATAGCCCACACTCAAATCAAAGGATTGATAAGACAATAGGTCCAGCAACTGATCACATGAGCCAATCGATGAAGATATCATCTTTCTTCAACACACACTACACAATAATATCCCTTTGGAACGAACTAAGTCAGGCAAGCTTTTATCTTCCAACCCTCCAAGTTGTCGTTTAGCTTAACCAACTAGCTCGGGGATATCTAACACCGATTCTTGGAGAGAAGGTGGTTCACAAGAAACCAACTTGATCACGAGCTCAACATAGCGGTCAGGTGACAACCTGGTAATACTTCCGAGAAGATCTTCGGAAATCACGAGCCACCGATATGTTACTAAGCTCGAGAACAATCTTGCTTTTCAGGGCAAGATGATATGATCAAATGAGCGAGGACTTAACAGATCCTATCTCATCAATCGAGGAGTGCACCAGGAAAATGGACTAGGTAGCACAATCAACCTTAGGGTGATGATTCAATAGTCAACTCGCTAAGGATGACGTTATTGTCCATTTAACTACCAAGCAACGGAGTTGCTAGGAGTATTGATTTCACACATCATGATTCACTTATCGGCACTCCGGCTGCAACAACACGGAACCGAGGAATGAAAAAAAAGATGGCGTGAAGTATCACTATGTCAAGAATTCACAAAAGGTGGTGCAATTCTCATGAAATTCCTGTCATAAGGAAGGTAATACTTCAGGGTAGAGCAGACCAGAAGCTGGATTGTAACTTGATCTGCGGAACACAACTACTTTGACCCAATCCTAGATATGGATGAGGTACTGGAGTTTGTTTCTCCAAGTCATTCAGGACAGAATGGCTTGACGTACCACAAGGGTGATAGGCATCGATAAACGAATGCATGCATACCCTTGGTATCAATTGATAGTCGAGGGTCAGAATGCAACTAAAGAGAGCAACTCAAAGGAACATGCGATTTTCTGAGTTGTGGATGCATGGTTTAGCATGTCGAACGAATTCCACATATTTCTTCCGGATAACCCATGCAGAAAGGTAGAACTGGCAGAGTCACAATATAGAATCGAGAACCCATCAAGAGCACTCTGATTGTGATCTTTCGATCAGCGAGGAACATCTGCCATAAACGGTTCATAGTATTTGGAAGAAGGAAATACCACGGACCTCGAGGACTAATGCAAGGGTTACTAATATCCTGAAGGAACTAGCAAATACTATCAACATGAAGTAAGTAGGGTGAATCTCGGGTTCAAAACCCAGGAACAGAATACCTACTACTAAGTAGCATCACGGGATGCTTTCGAGACTGATGGCTAGAATCATCACACTGGGAACACAAAATGTTGCTAGGTTACTAGGTGACTCCCTAAATACCTAGGGTCATAATAGTAACTCCAACATAAATGTCAAGGCAACAGAGTACCTCAACTCACTGATTAGTGTGGTTAATCTGGCCCAAAGGAACATTGAAACGGAAGGAAAGAATCTGCAAGTGCATCAGACTGTTTAGAAACCTGGAATGACTCGGACAGCATAACGGCTGTAAATGCTCAGAAAAGATTTGAGACATTCTCAAAAATGGTGGCATAACCACCCAGAAGCACAATATCAACGTTTCGAGATCAACAATTAACATACAGAAGTAGTAAGAACTGAACTGAGACTTAAATCCAACAATCTATAAGTCTACGGATTAGTAACACGTGATTCTGATAGAAAGAAAAGATAGCCTAGTTCTTAATCCCCGCAGGAAAGATAAGATAACTCAGATCAGAAGGGCATGAGGTATAAGGAGTAAAAAGAGCCTTACGTTCCATCCCACAATCAATTCCCTTATATAACTAAAGCATTTCTAGACTCAACTTCGACCAGTTTGGCTTGGTAATCCTACAGGCAGTCAAGCTCTGATACCAACGCTGTCAGGACCCCGACTCGATGTCACATTGATCTAGCCGGTAACACCTCATATCACTTTGCGGCCTCACGCACGGTATCCCCACGGGTGTCGCCTTACCTTTGCCCGGGACCGTTTGCGCCTTTTGGCTCACGTATATGATAGTGTCGCTAGCATCCATATGATAAGGAGCCCGGGCTGACATGACTAGTCGTAAACCCAAAGTGGCACAGACTTACAGGGACAGGCATTCATGACCCAGCTTCGAACGTGTCGGTCATCAGCAAGTGGGTCCGGGCTGTAGCAATGGGCTAGCAGGACTCCGGTAAACCGGGCTGTAGCGGGCTAACAGGACTCCGGTACTCAAAGCGTGACATTTCCCCGAAGGGACAGACACAGGAACGAAGAAGGACACATGCCGGCCAGCCTAAGTGTTCCAGAGCAGTAGCAAGCTACCATGGCTCAGCGGTAACACTAGGAGACATTTCCCGGTAAGAGAGGCTACTAAAGATAAACAACTAGATAGTCAGACCCCACACATACCAAGCATTTCAATAACATACACACAATATGCTCGATATGTGCAATACAACATGGCATCACAAAATGACTCTACGACTCAAGTAGTTTATTCAATAGGCTCCGAGGAGCGAGACATTACAAACATGGGTCTCATGACCCAACAATCAGAGCATACAAGTCAAGGCACAAGCGGAAGCTATCATGTCTGAGTACAGACATCTATAAATGAAAAAGGCTGAGAAGCCTGACTATCTACCAGATCCTGCCGAGGGCACAAGATCGTAGCTGAGGTATCAAGCTAAACGTCGAAGTCCAAGCGGAACTACTAGTGAGACTGAAGTCTCTCTGCAAAAACATAAAATAGGCAAACGTGAGTACAAATGTACCCAGCAAGACTTACATCAGATCTATCTACACATGCATCATTATCAACAAGGGGGGGGGTGGTGGAGTTTAACTGCAGCAAGCCAGCTTTGACTCGGTGGCTAACCTGAACTACGACTGCAAGTAACTCTTTTGAGGTGGCGCACACGAGTCCACATATTCACCATACCAATACACCACTATGGATCCGCTCCCGTCTCCCTACGAGAACGCCATCCATAGCACTCACGCTTATCTTGCGTATTTTAGGGTATCCACTTTCACTTGTCTATGAACTATGCAATGGGGTCCAAGTTTCCATATCCGAGGAATCCGGCTATTCGAATAGATGATGTTAACCCTGCAGGGGTGTACTTCTTCACACACGCTCTCGCCACTTACCGCCCTGTACACGTCTTGTACCTCGGCAACCTTCAAGCGGAAGCCGGGCGAGGGAGTCGGCCACGACCTGACTAACCGAACAAGTCCCTAGTCCAGGTTTATCGCCTATTCGGGTTCCATCCGCAAGGAGATCCGGCCGGGGTGTCGCTTACGGCCCCAAACGATGTGTGCAGGGTTCCCAAGCCCACCAACCGGGTGCCACTTGGTACACCGGGCCACTGTGCCTAGTCTGTCCCAAGCCCACCTGTACCGGGTGCCACTTGGTAGACTACTAACACTACCTACAAACACCAGAAACTAGTTGCAACTCCTGGACAGAGATCAAGTTGATTAATAAGCCGAGAGGGGCACTTAAGCATTCCAATGTGTGGTAGTAGCTGGTCATGGATCACAAACACAGAACTCGGTTCCTGAGGACGGCTGCAATGAGACAACCCACCATGTACTCCTACATGGCCTCTCACCGCTACCTTTACCAAATCGTGTTCACACACTTAGTTCACCCATAGTAGGACATGTTCACACGCCTCTGATTCATCCCCGATGAATCAGACCTGACTCAACTCTAAGCAGTAGCAGGCATGACAAACAAGCATGAATGAGTAGGCACAACAGGGCTCAAACAACTCCTACTCATGCTAGTGGGTTTCATCTATTTACTGTGGCAATGACAGGTCATGCAAAGGATAAAGGGTTCAGCTACCGCAGCAAGTATCAAATATGTCGTTGTTGTCCTAATGTAGTAAAAGAGAGCAGGAGCGAGAGAGTGGGATTTTATCGGAATGAACAAGGGGGTTTTGCTTGCCTGGCACTTCTGAAGATAGCATTGAGTCTTCATCAGTGTCAACGATCACATCATCGGTATCACGTCTATCGAGGGGGGACAAATACCGGCAACACAGAAAGGAACACAATCAATGCAATGCACAATATGATGCATGATCATGACATGGCAAAATGAATGTGTTTTGGGCTAATGCATCTAAAACCAGATTAAATGAAGTTGGTTTGAATATAAAATTCAAATTCAAACTCCATATGTGATTATTCAAATGCCATTTAATTCATTTGTCCTAAACAGTAGTGATAAGTTGTTCTAACATGCATGAAAATGGTACAGATGGATTCCTTGAATTTTTCTGATAATTTTTCATATATAAATTATTTCATTTGGAGTTACGGTTAATTTTCTATGATTTATTGAAGTTTTAGGCATTTTCTGTAATTTCCTGAATAATAATAAATCCAGAAATGAATTTACTGCGTCAGCATGACTTCACAGTGACGTCAGCAAGTCAACGGCGTGGTCCAGGTCAAATCTGACCTATGGGACCCACATGTCAGCTGCATAGTGATTTAACAGAGGTTAATTGACTTAACTAAATGGTTAGCCGGGTTAATTAAAGGGTAGGGCCCACCTGTCAGTGGCCCTAGGCCTGGGTTAGCGGGGTGGTTAGGCCCTAATGACCCGCCACGTCGGATTTGCCGGTGGTTGGACGACGGCGACGACCCAGAGCGGCGGTGGCTCGCCGGAGTTACGCCAGAGGCGACGGATCGACGCGCCAAGGGCACCAGGAGGGAGCCCGTGCCCGTGCGCATCTAGGGGGACCAACGGGAGGTGCGGGGGTGGCCGGGGTTCGCCGGAATGAAGCCCGAGGCGGCGGCCGGAGGTCAGGGGTTCGCGGGACTGGCGCTGCAGCTCACAAACGAGGGAGCTGAGGCGCTGGAGGGGCTCTACGGGTCACGGCTAGTGCAACGGTGCACGCCCGTGACCAAATGGTCACCGGGATTTCGCCGGCGACGAGTCCGTGCGGCGGAGCGTCTCGGCTCCGGCGGAAGCAATGGCTAGAGCGGCCCAACGGCATGGGAAGAAGGGGGGAACGGTTCAGTGGCTCACCGCGAGTCCAACGAGCGCGGGGGCGAGGCCGGGGACGCTCTGTGGCCGGCGAATCAAGCGACGACGGCCGTCGGTGCAGAGGAAGAAGATGGCGTCGGTGACGGTGCTCCAGGGCGTCCGGCGTCTTGTGGCTCCGTGGTAGGGACGGGAACGTCACGGCGGAGCTCGGGGGCGCGTCGGAGAGGCGTGGGGAAGGCGGTGGCCGCGGTGGTGCTTGGCGGCGTGCTGCGGTGCGCTCGGGAATCACAGGAAGAGAGGGAAAGAGAGAGCCAGGGGAGGGGGAGCGGTCCAGAGGGAGTGAGAAGGGCCAGGGGCTGCGTGGCGTTGCGGACGGAGTCCAGGGCAACGAGAGGAAGCAGGAGGTGGCCGAGGCAGCGTCGGCGCGCGCCACGCCTCGCCTCTGTTCGTCCTCCTGGCAGAGGAGGAAGAGGACAAGGGGGAAAAGGAGGTGGGCTGGGCCTGCGCAGGTGGGCTGCACAGTGTTGGGCCGTGGGTGGCTGCCAGGTAAGGTCCAGGTAAATTCTGTTTTATATTTTTCTTCTGTTTTTGTTTTATTTAAATTATTTTGCCACTGTTTTGAGTTTTAAAATAATTCAAACAATGCCAAAACTCCACTGAATATTTTATATTGCTAAATGGACTTTTCCAAAAGCTTATAAAATATTTCAGGGATATTTGAAATTATATTCTAATTATATGAATATAATTCAAATTCAAATAGCTAATGATTTAAATTCAAAGTCCCAAAAATAAATCCTTAAAAATGTTCAATATTTTGGTTGGGACCAGAACCCTTACCAAAAATTATCAAACATTTATGAAGAGCCCTTTTGGAGCAATGAATGAGATTTCTAGGGTTTTTGCCCCTCTTTTATTTAAGTTTTTGAGGCTTCCAAAATTCCTCAGTTCAGGTTTCAAAAATTTAAACATGATGCACACATGGAGCTAGCCTAGAGCTGATAGAGGCGGGGTGTCCCGATCTTTTGATGAGATGATAACTATCAATTTGGTGGAGACGACTTTGACGATCCGACTACAAACGTGCACGACGTTGCGCCTTAGCAATCGCTAAACCAACTCCGAGAGGTTATTGACCACGCCGGAGCACAATCAACCTGACCACGAAGGTCTATTCCTGCAAGCAATCGAAGAACAAGCAAGAATATGATAAAAGCAATCTGAATATTGCGAGTATATATGAAGTATTGATAAAGATGGGGATCCGTAAGCGGTCTTGGTCTGGTCGTTGGACACAAACGAAGTACACGAAGTTGCAATGGCTAACTTTTAACTAAACAAATCCCCAGGAAAAGCTACTAGATGGATCTACTTATATAGGAGCAAGGGGTGGAAGCCAAGGAGGTGGGAGGACGTCCCAAGACAGCCTAAAACTAACCCTAGGTCGTACAAGGCCAATGGGCCCAAGTGGAGGTGATGTAACACCTTTGGACTTGTAGTTTGACTCAGATTCTGCTGCAGCATCAGATTGTTTCGTCCATAACTCAACGCTTCGGACGAATTTGAAGGTGATTCCAATTGGGTTGGAAATTGCACGAAATCTAGTTTCCAACAAAAAAAGAATCACCCAATTCGGAGTCCGTATGAAAAGGTTGTGGGCGTTTTCAGTCAGGTATGTCTGTGCAGTCCGAATCTGAATCCAAAACGTGAGAGACTTGGACTCTATCTTCTCTTGGGCCAAAAGTGACGTGAGAGAACTTTTTGAACAGCAAATAAACATCTCTTTCTTCCTTATCTTCATATGTGGATTGTACAAATGTCCCATACACCTGTAATTAGACAAAACACAAAAGTGTGTGAAGTATTTTTGTTCTGGATAACATAAATAGATTATTGAATAGTTTGCACTACAAATCACCTGACAAATATGCATGTATGCAATATTTTTGGTCATATCCAAGGTAGTCATGTCCTCATCATCCTCCCCTTCTTGAAAATAAAGCCGTCCTCGGCGTTGCTTAATCTGAAATGTGGCTAACAAAAGAGACAAGGTGTACATGTTGTATATGTATATGTCATCCATTTTTACTTCCCTCGATTTTTGCATATATGACACATGAATAGATGAGTAACTTGCATAGTTCATAAAATCTAAAGCCAAAAAATTAGCACAAGAAGTAGAAGGCATGAAAATATTGCAACTCAGTTTGCACATAAAAGTGAAGCTCTTATTCATTTCAAAAGATTGACAATGTTCATCATTAAACCATCCCAACATTGGCGAATAAACCTTATTTGAATCAAATTTACATGCTACAACATGCTTAGATAAGCAAACATGCAATGAGTCATTCGACACAGAATCATCACCAAGATTGGAGGTCATATCAAAATGATTAAACATTGATTCTTTTGCATCAACAGTTAATTCAATGGGTGCACTCAAAATTGTTGGTATTTCAATTGTTTGATCAAATGACGCATTCATGACAGTATCAAGATTCTCTAAAATAGGTGATGTGCTCAAATCACCAGGTAACTCAACACCTGATGCATTCAAGTTAACTAGGGATGCATCATTCTCATGTGAAGTTATATCATTAATACCTTTAGTGTTACCTTGTCGCAAAGACGTAGCTGATGTAGGTACGGGCGTTGACAATGCACCATACACTTCTGATGATGTCGCACTCACAATCTGAGGTGGGGCTGCTCTAGTAGGTGCAACGGTGGAGGAACCAACCGGTGGTGGTGAGCATGAACTGGAATAGTAGTTGTTGTAGTCACCCAATGCATCCTCCTGTATCTGTCTCTCAAAGGTACAAGCGCGAACATACATGCCAGTAATGCAACGAGGAATATAGTGAAATCTTGCACGAATATCATGGTTCAAACCACCAAAAAATCTATTCATTGTATCATCCTCAGATTCTTCTATGTCACAATGATGCATATAAGATTTGAACTCTTGGTAGTAAGCATGAACGGTGTTACTGCCTTGTTTTAATTGTTCCAATTTGCGAAGCAATTCACGACGATAGTAAGGAGGAAAATATTGTTGTCTCATTACAGCTTTCAAAACTTTCCAAGTTGTGGGTTGGTTATCAATGTTTTTCTTACAATGCACACTCCACCAAACAGAAGCAAAGCCAGTAAATGCTCTAGTGGCAGCTCGTACTCGCTCAAGTTCAGAAAAGTCATGGTTACTAAAAACTTGTTCTACTTCAAACTCCCAAGCTAGATAAATAGCAGGATTAAATCTACCCTCAAATGACGGTAAAGAGATAACCTGACCATGTGCTTGTGTGTGTTGTCCCAACTCTCGTGATGGTGAAGATGTGTCTGTCGTCCAAGAACTTCTATCTCCGGAACCTGTCATGATTAGTAGAAACAAGAAACAAAATTCGAGAATAATGTTCCTATGCACTACTAGGATGTGGTTTTAAAGTGCTCACAGCAAAGCAAATATCAATATCTTACAAGTTCTTACCATGCGGCAGGTGTTGACAGGCAACTAGCGGTGTCAAGTAACTCTGAAGATTGTGTAAAGCGATTGCCAGGGGAACGTACGTATACATGATGTAGAAATATGTGGAGCTGGGTTGGCTATATATGGTAGCAAAACATTTAGCAATGTTCAATTCAAAGATGCAATGTTGAATAAACGCTCAACGACGGTACTGTGCTGGTCCTAGGCTAGACCGTACTAGAGACGCGAGCCTAGAACACTAATGAGGTCATGGCGTAGCACAACTAGCATCAATGAAGGATACTAAGTAGCTCTTGACAGCAAGATATAAGTGAAGATCGCAACGGCAGTGAAGATACTGATGAAAAAACAACTGCCAAGCAGGATATACAACAACTCTCTCTCCAACTTTCCTCTTGAAAAGTTTGAGCCAATTTTCTAATAAATTCTTTCAAAGAATGCTACTAACTCAAGCTTTCCAATGCAAAAAGAATCACTCAATTCCAAGTTGATATGAGGAGTCAAAGAATTCTAAAACTGGCCTGAAAAATTGGAACAAACTGTGTTCACGAACATCAGAGGACAAAAAGACCTATTTAGAAGCCGATTTTGGGGTGTCAAATATTGAACAAGCTCCTGCAATTATTTAGATGCGGCTCATCGCTAGCTTCAATTTGACTACTCACGGAGCGAAAACGGACTTCGTATGAGGAAGATACACCTGTTTTACTGAACAGTGCGCAAAACAGATTCCAATCCAAATTCAGGTACGAGATTGATTCTAGATAGATCCGATTTTTTTTCTTCTCTCTTTTTTTCCTCACGCTTTTTTTTCTTTTTCTTCTCTCTCTTTTTCTTTTTTTTTCTTTCCTTTTTTCTCTTTTTTTTTTCTCTATCTTCTTTTTCTCCCTCTTTCCAAGACAAACTAGATAAGATGCAGATTGGATCAGGCGAAGATGTGAGTGATCTCAACTATGATTACGATGGTGGACAGCGGATGGGATAATGATGCAGCGGCGGCGTGACTAATGTG